>NC_037597.1:26178970-26417326 GCF_003073045.1 Pomacea canaliculata | reverse complement strand
TTCTCATGGCCATGTGGCACTTCCCCGATGCAGGTCCCAGAGAGCAAGTACCCAACCTGACTTGAAGCAGGTGGGCTGGGTGGCGGGATTCTGCAAGGCACTCTATGGCTGCCCCATCCCAGGTCCAGAGCACCAAACCTGACCTGAAAGTAGGTGTATTTGGCCCCGCAGGATCAGCCCACGCCAGCAGTCAGCACAACTGACTGAAAGCAGGCTGGGATTTGGCATGGCACTCCCCATCGCAGGTCCAGAGCACCTGACGAAAGGAGGCTGACTGAAAAGGCAGGCTGGGGATTCGCATGACGCTCCCCCATCGAGGTCCAGAAGCACCAATACTGAAAGCGAGGCTGGGATTCTGGCAGGCACCTCCCCATGGCCAGTCAGACACAACCTGTGAAAGGAGTGGGGGATTCTTGGCAGACCTTCCCCATCGCCAGGTCCGACACCAAACCTGACTAAGAGGGTGGGGTTCTGGCATGGCACCCTCCCCATAGGTCCAGAGCCCACTGACTGAAGGAGGGCTGGGGATTCTGGCTGCACCTCCCCCATCGCAGGGTCCAGAGCACCACCTGATGAAAGGAGGCTGGGTGCTGGCACCTCCCCATCCCAGTCCAGAAAACCTGACCTGAAAGCAGGGCTGGATTCTGGCATGGCACCTCCCCATCGCCAGGTCCCAGAGCACAAACTGCTGAAAGAGGCTGGGATTCTGGCATGGCACCTCCGCCCATCGCCAGGTAGATCACGCAACCTGCGAAAGCCAGGGCTGGGGATTCTGGATGGCACCTCCCCCATCAGGTTCCAGAGCACCAACTGACTGAAAGCAGGGTGGGAATTCGTGCATGCACCTCCCGCATCGCCATAGGACCAACCTGGACTGAAAGGGCAGGGTGGGATTCGGTGGCACCTCGCATGCAGGTCCAGAGCACCAACCTGACTGAAAGGCAGGGTGGGGATTTTGGATGGCACTCCCCTCCAGTCCAGAGCACCAACCTGACTGAAGAGGCAGGCTGGGGATTCTGGCATTGGCACCCCCGATCGCAGGTCCAGAGCACAACCTGACTTGGAAAGGCAGGGCTGGGGATCTGGCAGCACCTCCCATGCCAGTCGCAAGCACCAACTGACTGAAGGCAGGTGGGATTCTGCATGGCACCCCCATCGCAGTCCAGAGCACAACCTGGACTGAAGGAGGTGGGGATTCTGCATGGCACCTCGCCATCGCCAGGTCCAGACACCAACCTGACTGACAAGCAGGGTGGGGTTCTATGCACCCTCCCCCATCGCCAGTCCAGGCACAATGACTAAAGGCAGGGCTGGGATTTGGCATGCACCCCCCATCGCAGGTCCAGAGACCAACCTGACTGAAAGGCAGGGTGGGATTCTGGCATGGACTCCCATCGCAGGTCCAGGCACCACCTGATGAAAGGCAGGGCGGGGATTCGGAGGCACCTCCCATGCCAGGTCCGAGCCCACCTACTGAAAGAGGGCTGGATTCTGGACATGCACCTCCCCATGCCAAGGTCCAGAGCACGCAACCTGACTGAAAGGCAGGCTGGGGGATCTGGCATGCACCTCCCCCATCGCCAGTCAGAGCACAACTGACTGAAGAGGGCTGGGATTCTGGCAGCACCTCCATTCGCGGGCCAGAAGCACCAACTGTACTGAAGAGGGCTGGGGATTCTGGCATGGCACCTCCCCATCGCCAGGCAGAGCACCAACCTGGAGAAAGGCAGGGCTGGTTCTGATGGCCACCTCCCCACGCAGGTCAGAGCACCAACCTACTGAGAAGGCGGGCTGTGGGATTCTGCTGCCCTCCCATCGCGTAGAGCACAAGCCTGACTGAAGGCAGGGCGGGGATTCTGCATGGCACCTCCCCCTCGCCAGGTCCAAGACAACTGACTGAAAGGCAGGGGCTGGGGTTCTGCATGCACCTCCACCTCGCCAGTCCAGAGCACCAACCTGACTGAAAGAGGGCTGGATTCTGCATGGCACCTCCCCCATCGCCAGGTCCACCGAGCACCAACCTGACTGAAAAGCGGCGGGGCTGGGGATTCTGGCATGCACCCTCCCCATCGCCAGGTCCAGAGCACCAACCTGACTGAAAGGCAGGGCTGTGGGATTCTGGCATGGTCACCTCCCCCATCGCCCAGGTCCAGAGCACCAACCTGACTGAAAGCAGGGCTGGGGATTTCTGGCATGGCACCTCCCCCCATCGCCAGGTCCAGAGCACCAAACCTGACTGAAAGGCAGGCGGGATTCTGCATGGCACCCTCCCCCATCGCCGGTCACAGGCACAAACCTGACTGAAAGCAGGAGCTGGGGACTTCTGACATGCACCTCCCCATCGCAGGTCAGAGCACCACCTGACTTGAAAGGCAGGGCTGGGTTCTGGCTGGACTCCCCATCGCAGTCTGAGCACCAACTGACTGAAAGGCAGGAGCTGGGCATTCTGCATGGCACTCCCCATGCAGGTAGAAGCACCAACCTGACCTGAAAGGCAGGTCTGGGATTCTGGCATGGCACTCCGCATCGCAGTCCAGACAGCCAACCCTGACTGAAAGGCAGGTGGGATCTCTGGTGACCTCCCCATCGCAGGTCCAGAGCCAACCTGACAGAAAGGCAGGCTGGGGATTCTGGCGCATGGCACCCCCCCATGCCAGGTCCAGGCACAACCTGACTGAAAGCAGGGCTGGGATTCTGTATGGCACCTTCCCCATCGCCAGGTCCAGAGCACCAACCTGACTGAAAAGGCAGGGCTGGGGATTCTGGCAATGCACCTCCCCCATCGCCAGGTCCAGAGCACCAACCTGACTGAAGCAGGGCTGGGATTCTGGCATGCACCTCCCCATCGCCAGTCCAGAGCACCAACCTGACTGAAAGGCAGGGCTGGGTGCATTCTGCATGGGCACGTTCCCCCTTCGCCAGGCCAGGGCACCAACCGACTGAAAGAGGGCTGGGAATTAGGCATGGCCCCCCCATCGCCAGGTCCAGAGCACCAACTGACTGAAAGGCAGGGCTGGGATCTCTGCATGGCCCTCCCACATCGCCATTGGCTCTTGGCTCTTGGCTCTGGCTCTTGGTCTTGGCTCTTGGCTCTTGCTTGCTGCTCTTGCTCTTGCTCTTGGCCTTGGACTCTGGCTCTTGGCTCTGGCTCTTGGCTTTGGCTCTGGCTCTTGGCTCTTGGCTCTTGGCTCTTGGCTCTTGGCTCTTGGCTCTTGGCTCTTGGCTCTTGCTCTGGCCTGAGCTCTTGGCTGGCTCTTGGCTCTTGGCTCTTGGGCTCTTGGCTCTTGGCTCTTGCTCTGCTCTGCTCTTGCTCTGCTCTGCTCTTGGCTCTTGGGCTCTTGGCTCTTGGCTCTGGCTCCTTGGCTTTGGCTGCTTGGCTCTTGGCTCTTGCTCTTGCTCTTGTGGCTCTTGGCTTTGCTCTTGGTCTGGCTCTTGGCTCTTGGCCTTGGCTTGGCTCTTGGCTCTTGCTCTTGGCTCTTTGGGCTCTTGGCTCTTGGCTCTTGGCTCTTGGCTCTTCTTGGCTCTACTGGCTCTTGGCTCTTGGCTCTTGGCTCTTGGCTTTGGCTCTTGGCTCTTGGCTCTTGGCTCTTGGCTCTTGCTCTTGGCTCTTGGTCTTGCTCTTTTCTTGCTCTTGGCTCTGGCTCTGGCTCTGGCTCTTGCTCTGGGGGGGCTCTTGGCTCTTGGGCTCTTGGCTCTTTCTTGGCTCTTGGCTCTTCCTTGGCTCTTGGGCTCTTGGGCTCTTGGGGCTCTTGCTCTTGGCTCTGGCTCTTGGCTCTTGGCTCTTGGCTCTTGGCTCTTGGCTCTTGGCTCTTGGCTCTTGGCTCTTGGCTCTTGCTCTTGGCTCTTGGCTCTTGCTCTTCTTGGCTCTTGGCTCTTGCTCTTGGCTCTTGGCTCTGGCTCTTGGCTCTTGGCTCTTGGCTCTTGGCTTCTTGGCTCTTGGCTCTTGGCTCTCTCTTGCTCTTGGCTCTTGCTCTCGCTCTTCGCTCTTGCTCTTGGCTCTTTGGCTCTTGGCTCTTGGCTCTCGCTCTTCGCTCTCTTGGCTGGCTTGCTCTTGGCTCTTCGCTCTTCGCTCTTGGCTCTCTCGCTCCTCTCTCTCTTCGCTCTTCGCTCTTCCTCTTCGCTCTTCGCTCTTCGCTCTTCGCTCTTCGCTCTTCGCTCTTCGCTCTTCGCTCTCTCGCTCTTCGCTCTTCGCTCTTCGCTCTTCGCTCTTCGCTCTTCGCTCTTCGCTCTTCGCTCTTCGCTCTTCGCTCTCGCTCTTCGCTCTTCGCTCTTCGCTCTTCGCTCTTCGCTCTTCGCTCTTCGCTCTTCGCTCTTCGCTCTTCGCTTCTTCGCTTCTTCGCTCTTCGCTCTTCGCTCTTCGCTCTTCGCTCTTCGCTCTTCGCTCTTCGCTCTTCGCTCTTCGCTCTTCGCTCTTCGCTCCACATCATCAGCACATCATCAACATGATAGCTGATGGCCAAAATCACAATCATCATCAATCATTATTATCGTCATCAATCATTATCATCATCAAGACGTCATCATCATCAATGCATTATCAATCATCATCACCATCATCATCAAGTCGTCATCATCAATCATTATCAGCAATGCATCATGATCATCACCATCATCATTGCACCATCATCATCATCGTCATCACCATCACCATCACCATCAAGTCGTCATCATCAATCACCATCATCAATGCATCATCATCACCGTCACCATCATCGTCATCACCATCATCGTCATCACCGTCATCGTCGTCATCATCATCGTCATCATCATCGTCATCATTGTCGTCTGTTGGCTGTTGGCTGTTTTATAATCAATATCATCATTATGATTATCATGAATGCACCAACAACACATCAACATGATCATCGACATCATAACCATCATCACTGTCATCATTATGATGATGAACACCATCATCATCATCATCAATCATCATCATTAATCATCATCATCAATCATTATCATCAATCATTATCATCATCATCATCAAAAAGGTATCAACACACCATCATCAACATACCATCATCATCAACACAGCATCACAGTCAAACATCATCCTCAAAACCGCATCATCAACACCATGATCATCATCATCAACACTACAATCATCAATGTTGCATTAATACCAACATCATCAACTTATCAACATCATCATGAACACATCACCAACACATCATCAGCATCAACACATCACAACCATCACAACCGTCATCAACACAATCATCAGCATCAACAAACATCAACATCAACAAGCATCATCAATGTCATCATCAACACATGAACACATCAACAGCATATCTATGTCATAGGTGACTTTCAACTTCTCCTTTATTCAATTTAGTAACACCCCCTCCCCTCGGCTGACCATGGTAAGATATAGCACATAATAATTATCATCTCATAGCATGGCATCAGTTAAAGCATATATCTACTTTCCAGACAGAATTGCAGCCAGTATTTCAAAACAGTTTCTCAAACCTTTTTATCTTTAAATTCCAATCAAAACCAGGGCATAAATCACAGAAATATTTAAATTGTTTTAAGTTCAGACCAAACATCATAATACAGCAAAGAAAATTAGTGAAAGCACCTCCAAAATTTTTTTCATTAAATAAACAAGACAGGTAACCACAGGATAGATAGCATCCACTCCTACTTTTGGTTACTATCCACACTTTCAGACACAGAGGAAAAGAGCTGTGAACGAAAGACAAGACTCAACAGTAGAAACAGAGGCTAGGCCCTTTCTGTGGAGTGAACTACACAATCTCCACTGACCGGTAAAGCTGGAGACAGGGTACACTGCACAGCCCCACAAACTTTTAAACTTTTTAAACTTAACTAACTTACTACACCAGGGATGAACATCTGTACTACAAGCCCATTGGCAGATGGCAGATGGCAGCACCATCATCAACACATCATCATCACCAACACCCCCATCATCAACACATCATCATCATGAACACATCATCACAATCATCAACACATCACTACCTCACAACCATCACCATCAACACCACACCACCACCATCATCAGCATCAACAAACATCACGAACAAACATCACAAACAAACATCACGAACAAACATCATCATTATTATCAACACATCAACTACATCACCACCACCACCACCACCACCACCACCACCACCACCACCACCACCACCACCACCAACACACCACCACCAACACCACCACCACCAGCACCATCATCAGTATCAACAAACATCATCAACATCATCATTACCAGCAACACATGAACACATCAAGAGTATATCAATTTCATAGTTGTCTTTCAACTTCTCCGTCATTCAATATAGCACATAATAATTATCATCTCATAGCATGGCATCAGTTAAAGCATATATCTACTTTCCAGACAGAATTGCAGCCAGTGTTTCAACACAGTTTGTCAAACCTTTTTATCTTTAAATTCCAATCAAAACCAAGGCATAACTCACAGAAATATTTAAATTGTTTTAAGTTCAGACCAAACATCATAATACAGCAAAGAAAATTAGTGAAAGCACCTCAACAAAGGGGCAACAAAGTTTACATAACTTACATCAAAACACATACTTTATTGTAAACCATAAATAGCATATCAATGTCATAGATGACTTTCAATTTCTCCGTCAGTCAATTTAGTTAGACAACTGTTATTTTAATAGTTACCAAAATTCTTACTTACGGTTTGGATTCTGTCCAGGGAGGTTCACAGGTACACACACATCTGAACTTCCTTGAACAATCTTTCTTGAAACTTCCTTGAATATTCTTCCTTGAAAACTCTCCAAACTGGGGCCGCTGGGGTTGACGAGGCCAACACCCCCTCCACCCGGCTGACGATGTCGTTACCCCAGAGCAGCGAGTGTCGACTAGGAGGACACACCCGTTTAGGAGATACACACTGGCAAACTCCTGAACATGGATGGCTGACGAGGCAGACACACCTGACTGCTGACGATACACTTCAGTATCCCCGAACCGCAGGTGATGACTAGGTAGATACACCCGGCTGGCGACGATACACTTGCAATGGTGCTGACTGGGTAGACACACCCGGCTGGCGACGATGCACTTTAATAACCAGGAACAGCGGGTGCTGGCTGGGTAGATACACTTAGCTGCCGGTGATGCTCTTCCAATCGTCGTTCCTTTCCTCGTTAATTCCTTGTCCTAAGTAACTCCTCTCCCGGGTAATTCCTCCTGGGTAATTCCTGAAATGCTTACTTGGCTAATGAATATTCGTATTGCACTTTATCATTTTTACAATAACAACCACAACACTCTTTCCATTATCATCACTTGTACACACCACTTATAAACACTTATACTTATAAATACCAAATAATTCTACTCCGACAACTCGCACAGAGAAATCTCAATGCTTACTAACTATACCCTCTCGCTATTCTCAATTCCACGCTAAGAATGTAAAGTTTTCATACTTGTCCTTTCGTCTGTCTGCTTGCTGATCATAATGGGATGACATCATGGAACTATGTCCGATGACTAGTGGTCACACTGAAAAATTAGAGTACATCGAGTACTTACAATTCCCGTCAGTCCGTGGTCTCCCGATATACGATACTCTCATAAGAAATGTTCTTTCTTTGAACAATACTTTTGCCGTGAAATCAGAATTTAGAATTCAGAACAATTTAAAAACATATTTGCTTACCTTTACTCTGTCGGCAAGGAACTAAAAGCACAGATTCTCCTGTCTGTATTCACACCTGTACAGGTAGAACCAACCGTCTCGGCGGCTGCGTTGGGAATGTCACACACTGTTCACTGAGCGAAACACCTGGAGGTGAGCTGTCGTTACTAGTGTCACGTGTCACATGCTCCCACACGGGGTTAACGGACTTCACCTTTTTTCTTTTCTTTTCTTCTCACACAGCAGACACACTCGTGAACTGCGCTTACACGGGAAATAAGTCATTTCCCTGACGCACAATACCACACACACACACATCTTTATATTGTAATCATCTTGAAACTAGCACTTGTTTTGCTTAGTTTATTTTTTACTCCTTTGTTTATTTTTGTATGTGAGCCCACGTGTTTGTATCCCTGCAAGATGAAAAGCGTATAAGGTATGTTGTCATTCCAAAATATAGATATCAAAAATTAAATATATTAAAACAGAAGAAAATTTTTTTATTCTCTCACTGTTTTAAATTGTTTATTTTAATTTGTCTGAATTTTTGTTATCTTTATCAAGATGCATCCTGAGGAAACTTTTGTTTACAAATAAATCACGCTGGAAAAGGAAGCATGCACAAGTTGATTTTTTCTGTTCATTTATTCCTCCTAGTCTTTCCGTTTACATTCTGACGCTTCTCTGTTGAAAGATGAAGTTACGTTTACACCAGATACAACGATGTCTTTACTTATAATAATTTATATTTTTGATATCGTGTCGGTTATTAGCAATGATAGTGTGTGGGATAACCGTTACCGACAACCCAGGTACTTAGTTGTAATACACACACACACGCACACAAACAAAAACAATAAATAGACAGAAACGGGAGACAGACGCACGAGTTAAATAGACAGTAAAAGATCTTCGTTTCGATGAAATCTTAATGAGGATCACACAGCAAAATAATTTTCTTTCAATGGAAAACAAAAGCGAAATCCGATTGGTTCACAAGTCCTTTATTTTCCAAGACATGAACTGCAATCTTGTGTCAAATAAAAATGATTTCGTCGTAAGACCTAAACTCCCGAGCGACAGCCAACAGAATGTTTAGGCATGCGGACTTAATCGTGTATTTTCAACTAATAATAACAATAATAATAATTTGCTGGAAATAGCAGTAATTAAATGCGACTTTTTCTATAAAATCTTTCGTTAAACCTAGGCTTTAACAATCCATTTTTAATTCGTGATCTGTTCGGGTCGAATACACCTGTTGATGGCCTGTGTGAAGGAGAAAAACTTCCGCTGTCCGTTATTACAGTTTGTCTTCTACTACTGCGACATCCGCTGCCAAGTTGCTGGAGTACGAGATGATGGAGGTTGTGGTCTTGGTGTCGCTGGATGAGGACGTCAGACCAGAACCAGTGTGAAGAAGATGCTTGTGGGGTTCCCGTCATGCAGGTCACGTACAGCGCCATCACACGGCGGTTGACGATGAAGGAAAGAAAGATGAAGATACCCTGCAGCGAGTTGACGACGGTGAAGATGAGACGGAGATATGGAACCTGCATGATTGACAATGACAATGACAATGTTAAAAAAACTGTTTCCAGCAGAACATTGAATTAAAATAACAATAAGTATAACAAATAATAATCATCATCATCATCATCATCGTCGTCGTCGTCATCGTCATCAAAATAAAGGTTAATAAAGGCATAAAGCCATGTATAGTATTATGCTTTCGTTACTTAGAGAAGTTATCTTCCTTTCCTGGAAGAGCAAACTGTCGAGGATGAACACTATTTTTAGATTTTGTTGTGGAGAAGGGAAAGGGATGGAGGATGGGGAGAGGGGGCTAGAGAACGAACCCTCACCTCTGTGGTAAAGGCGACGAAAGCCAGCGCCCACGTGAGACCAGTGAGAGACGACAGTTTCATGTATACCCACACGTGTCGCTCGTCTTCCCGAGACTTTTGAAGTTTAGGCGCCGCACGGATGGCCCGCACCGCCAGGGCGAAGAAGGTCAAGTTGCACGTGACCATGATGGCCACCGGCACCCCCACCGCCGCCGCCACACCCAGCGCAGTCGACAGGTAGCAGTACCTCCCGCCGTAACCTGCGTCACCCAGGTGTGAAGGATTAGTGCTTACCTACCTCGGGCTACAGCTTTGTAACAGATCCTCCTCCTCCTCCTCCTCCTCCTCCTCATCATCTCATCATCATCATCATCATCATCAAGGAGATAATTATATTTGTGTAGAGGGTCTTGTGAAGGGTCTCGGCTAAATAATAAATATTAGGGAGGGGGAAATGTCAGGACGCGGGGGACAAGGATGTATATATCAAGCTAGTAAGCAACAGTCGTGACCGATTTTTTAAAGTAAAGCTATTTTAATCGTTCGTCTATTCCTGTGGCGGAAACCACTGCTATTTCCTTTGCCGTCTATTCAAATTGAGCACGAAAACAATGTTCTCACGATCTTCTTGCTGGATGGTTGAAAGAAAGAAAGACAGAGTGTAAGTGGCTTGTACACGTATATTTGTGTGCTTGTATGCTTTCGTGCGTGTGTATGTGTGTTTTTCCTCTCTCCCTTTCTGTATGTGTGTGTGTGTTCGCGAACAAACGTGACCATGCATAAAACCCATTTTTAACCAGACGAATAATGACAGGTTTGAGCAAATTTTGCATATATGATGCATACCTAAAAACTTTCTCAAACTTTCTTTAACCTTTGCCCATCTTGGCTTGAGAACCGTTTGGTTGCAAAGCTCTCATGACTCCTTAAAAATGTAACAACGGACGACAGACAACACCCGAGGACCATGACCCAGGACAGAAAGCAGTTTACATTTTGCGAAACAAGTTCAAAGTTATGCATGCAAATTATCAACATTGTTGTTCGAATTTTATTTCTTTGAAGTTGATTGTGCTGTAGGGGATGTAATCTACAAAAGTGTGATGTGAAACTTGTTGAATCTCGCAGGTGATACAATGCGTTACAAAGTGTGCACACTCTCACAGCCGTTGACACACATTGATGAATGACTGACCAATTTTGGCAAAGACTTTAAAAGACGGTTATAAGAAATTCGCCGAACTGTAGTGAGTAACATCCTGTAACCGAAGCGATGCTTGATGGACCTGGTACAACAGGAAGAATTCTTCTATTGTACTTATGACAACAGGAAGTGTGGGTGTGTTTTGTGTACGTTTGTATGCGTGTTAGTATGTGTGCATGTGTGTTTGGGCATGCACATCTTTACATTCCACCCAACATCTTAATAGAGCCGATGAGGGAAAGGGAGACAATTCAGCTACCCTCCACCCCCACCCGGAACTCACCTATGCTGACGCCACCAGTCGCCACGATGTGCGAGAGGAGGGTCAGCAACACCACGACGGCAGCGCCACCCCACACCACCACGGCGTACTGCAGCAGCTGGCGGCGACGCTCGGCGCTGTCGTAGTTGTCGTGGGCGACGCGGAGGGAAGTGAAGACCCGCCACATGTGGTAGGAGCAGACGAAACATGGCGCAGAAAGCCGCCAGCCAGAAATAGTGGATCAGGATGGCAAGCGCCTGACACACGCCAGGAATCTGGCACCGTAGTCATGGAGAACAATGGTAATGAGTGATAATTATAATCTGGGACCGTAGTCATGGAGGACATTGGTAATGAGTGATAATTATAATCTGGTATTGCAAGCATGAAGGACAAGTAAAAAAGAAATATTGTAAGACGGAACAAATAGATGAATGAAAGACGATCATGGTGGTGGTAACGCTGCTGCTGCTGCTGCTGCTGCTGATGATGATGATGACAACGACAATGACGATGATGAAGTCCTTAAGGCTACCTCTGTCCTTCTGGAGCCCGTCAAATAGAACAGCTGCGCCAAGAAGAGTGAGGCTGCGAGATTCATGTTGTTTTTTCCAGGAGCTGTCTGCAGGGATTTGAAGGCTGCATACGTCACAAACGTCAAGGACAGCCCCACCAGCGACAGCGACGTGCACACAAGGGAGATAATCACTTCCGCTTCCTCCATAGCCATATCGTTGTGTCTGAATTTAAATTAAATAAATAATGTGAAAACGCATCCTTCTCTTAATAGCAGTCTGTCCAATCCATGTTGAAGTACTCGGTCATCATAAAAATATCACGTGGCATCGTATTGCAGTCAGTCAAACAATGGCTAGAGTAGTGATGATCAAAGTCTCTGAATTACCGTAAATTTTGGTCTTCTGAGCGCAATGTGAACAATTCACACTTTAATCTGAAAAATCTGGAAAAATTTGCAAATAAGTCGCATCCCTGTTTAAGTCGCAGGGTTTAAAGGTCGGGACAAAAGTCGCGACTCATGACCTAAATTTACGGTACACGCTTAATTAGGGAGGTCTCCCTCTCTTTTTGAATGTTAATCAAAGTCCCTACATTTTTTTCACAAACTACTAGATGAGGTCACGCACAAAAAAATGTATCTAAGTTCAGAAAACATCACACACTCACTCTCTCCCTGCCCAGCTATTCCCAAGAAAAAACATGTTCTCGGCTGCTGAACTTTCCAAGTGGGACTTTCGGCTCATTTCCGCTTCATCATAAGAACGAGAGTAAACATGTTGTCATTACTGTAATAGGAAGCCTTGGCACGAAGTGTTACAGTGGCTGCTTGAGCATCAGCTGGTGTGTGAAGGCGGAAGGCGTATTTATTTTGTCGGAAACTAAACATTGGTTAGTTCCTCTAATGTCACGAGCATCCCCACGGAAAGCCCGAGCTCCGTGATAGGGACAGCCAAATGATGGAAAACACCAGTCTCCATCAGCTTTTTTCTTACTTTCTATGATTCTGTGCACTCTACTATTCGTTTATTCACTTTCTGATTATGTAAGATCCGTCCTATTATTTTGGAGGCTGATGACACTATGGCTAAACGTTTTGTATGCAGAAAATGTTTTTGTCAAGGGAATAAGTTCACTCGTAAAACTATTGTAATAATTTTCATCTACATCTGAAATTTTATGTTAATTAATAAAATAAATAATTGTTTGTCACTAAAATCTCTGTTTTATGACTTTAAATGATTCTTCTATATTAAAGGCGCAATAGCTCGCTGGTATCGTCTGCAAACTTGAGTCTGAAGAGTACGCAATGGTCTTCCCCCCCACAACAAATAACAACTTAAAACCACAACAACAGGTAGAAATGAGGAACCAATCTCTGTTGACATCATTTGTGACATTATTTCAACGCACCTGCCATTGTAGGCTGAAACTTTCGGCAGAAAATCATTCAGAAGAATGAGAACAGAGCCGTCAGAAGACGTCTGATACCTGGAAAAAATGTAAATTTAAATATGCTTACTTCGAGTTACAAAAGGAAGTAAAGGGTCCCACAGCACTTACACACCTAATTGAGAATGAGCAATGAAGGCTGGAATAATTGAGTAATTAACAAAATCTTTATTTTGTCTCAGCGAGCAGCCACTGTGTGCATTTAGACTACGTCCTTTCATCCTCCGTCCAGATCCCAGCATGCATCTTCCGAAGACTGGCTTCGTCTATTGGTGGTGAGATACAACAACTCGCACGAGAAAAACCCACAAACACACACACACTCACTGCACTTCACTAAAAGGAGGTATTTTTCAAAAACAAAGTTTATCTTAACAGCCCACAGGGAGAAGAAGCTGGAAAGTCCGTGGTTCACAGATGCTATCGAACAAAGTCCAGTGAAGGTAAAAGAGGATTTTAACTTTAATTTCGATTTCGGTGTGCAAACAAACCGTGTGAAATCCCCCAACCTTTAACCTTTCTGATAAAATCCACTCAAGAAATCAAGGCTCTTTGCTGTAGGTGATATTTTTACAGTAGTTGTGTTTTTCCCGGTTTGTTTGTCTGTTTGCTCCCACGAGAGAGAGAGAGAGAGCTGAATAAAATAAGAAACAGAAAAGAAATAATGATATTTTGTGTTGTCCTAGTTGGATAACTGCAACTGTCTACACACCAATCTACCTAGCTGCCTAGTGGACCAGATTCAAAGAGTACAGAATAATGCCGCCTTCTCCTCAAGTTTGAGGTTGGCTTCATCTTGACCCTACATGTGTGGGAACTACTCTATGAGAACAAACTCTCTAACATAGTAATTACGAGTATTTCCTACTCACACACTTGATGACGACAATTACAAGTACCTTGCTCACAGCCATCATTGTCACTGTCATGACATTAGATTGTTTATACACGTGTTACGCACGTGTGGATGTTATTACACTTGCTGATGGCACTTGAGACCTCTTACAAGAAGTAAGAGAAGATAATTTTCAAAATTATCTTCCCTTACCTGGCGAGGCTGTACCTTTCGAGAGTTATCTCCTCCTGGAGCCAGGGCACAGCCAGCTCTAGTGTTGCCATGTCGACGTTGTATTCATCCTGCAAAGAGCGCCATCTGTGGAAGCGGCAAGAGGTCGTTGACCCTGGTGTAGACCAGCGTTTCATCGCCGCCAACGACTGGGAGGGGGATGGAGACCGACACCGTACACGCGCCGCCTTTTTTGCTGTGTCGGAAGTGGTTCAGCCACACACGTTCATTGGGGCGTGACGTCAGCAGCAGGGTCTGGTCCCGAAACTGCAGGAGCATGGCAGGTAAGGTTAGCAACTTTTTGTCTCATGTCCTGTGTAACCCACCTCTACCCATGTCTCTCTATTCCCCTGTTGTTCAGCGTATAGGCACAATGAGAAATAGAAAGATTACAGAAGACAACAGGAAGGAAAGAGACAACGAGCACAAGAAAGGAAAGAACTGAAAAAATAAAGAAAAAAATATAAAAACGAAATAAATTAAAAAAGGAACGAAGAAAGAAAGGAAGATAGAGACAGAAAGAAGACGACCAGGCCTTCAGTAGCTCTGTCTCGCCTTTCTCACAACAATTTTAGTCCGTGAAAAAATAATAAAATGAAGGGAAGAAGGGACGAAAGAGAAATAGGATAAACAAAGCAGCCAGAGTTAATTCCCAAGGAATTAAATAAGACAATGTAAAAAAATGACTACACAAAGTCACCCCAAAAGATAAGGTGGTGTTGCGCAAAGAGAGCAACTGAGACTCGATCCTGGCCACCGACGCTTCCCGTGTGACCACCAGGGTACTGAACAACGCCAGGAAGCTGGTGTTGGCGGAGCAGGTGCTGTTCTCGTCAGTCGTGTCGAACACAACCACGAACTCCTGCAAAGAAGGAAAGAAAGAAGATATTTAAAGTCCACCGTCAAGCTTAATCATTATTTATTTTTAATTTTTATTATCCTTTGGGACGTCGCGAAAATAGAAATAATTCAAAAGTCCATCGAGCGCTGCTTACTTATTGCTTCTTATGCCTTTATTTCATTTTATTATCCTTTGAGAAAGTCATAAAATACGAAAAAATAAAGAAAAACTCACAAGCAGTGTTGTCAATAAGCACAGTTTGCTTCCCTTTTTATAGTGTTTGTGTGTGTGAGAGAGAGAGCGAAAGAAAGAGGGAAAGACCCTTTAAACTTAATGATCATCTCACTGTGCAGGAATAACAACTCACCGTGAAGCGGACTTTTAACTTGAGAATATTCAGCAACAGGTAGCTCTGGAGCATGACGGGAAAATCGCGCACGACATCCTGTGTCAGGGTCAGGTGAGTGTCGAGGTAGATGTCGAAGTACAAGGTGTACGCAAGTCCCAGGCCGCTGGACAGGACAGGGACACAGTTTTCTCGGACATACTGGCGACCCGAGAACAGCGAACAGGACGACAAAGATCCTGTGACAAATAAAGTCAGAGTAAAACTACTTGTGTCAGATAAAACAACACTTATATTTAGTTTCACTTATTCAATAATAATTTCATCGACCCCCACTACTCTATTTTCTCATTTTTCTATGAGGACGTTGTTGAGCAGGTAAATGTGAATGACTGTTCAAGCACCGAGACCTCTGAAAAATTCCTCAGCAGGTCTACAGTTCGGTGATTTCTATGTATTCATTCGATCCTTAGATGTGGGCCGCTGTCACGAAGTAGTGGTAACGCTACCCCTCAGTTAGCTACGAGTCGGAAGCATTGCGGGATCGAGGCACAGACCTCGGAGGTAGGATAATCTTAGAAAGGTGTTCATGATGCGTATAGTCCTCATCTTTGACCGTCTTGTTAGGGCTGTAGGTATTAAGAGAAGATAAATCAAACCAATGAGTTTGTAACTACTGTCTTACTGTCTTTAGTGTCTTACGGTGTTCTAAATGTAAAAAAAAAAGATTTAAAAAAATTACTCTCAACAGACGCTGACTGATAAAGACAATTTAAGGATCAGGGAGAATATTCCCATTCCTGAGGATTTTTCACAAGATAACCTTCACCTTTTCCTCGTCATACACTTGGTCACTTTGACACAGAGCACTTCTGTCCACTCGTCCAAAGATGACATCACTGAAGTCGAGAAGAGCAGAGAAGGGCATGACGGCCATCTGTGGACTGCGCCAGCATCTATCGGAAAAAAAGAGAATCACCGTGATTGTCCTGTTATGACGAGGAATTTACTACTGTCCCCCTTCCAAGCACTGACATGACCACCACCCGACCACTGTTACCCCCAGTATCAACTATTTTGTTCAGGTCACTCTATTTAGTTGAGTGAAACTGGTTCAAGCGTGGAGTCAGTATAAAGAAATAGTGAAACACTTGCTGCTCTTGATTTCCCTATTCGTGACGAACTAAGAGCTCGTATTCGGCAACGGAAGTACAGTGTTTTTCTCCCTCCCCACCTACCAGCTGCTTCTTTTCCTGTTGCTCCTCCTCTCTTTCTTCCCCACCTACCCGTTTCCTGCCTTCCCCTATTTCGTTCTCGCTGTAGATGTATGGTTTAGTGTTGTTGCGTCGTCATGGCACCTTGCCCTACTTAAACATTAATACGTATGTCTTTATTATTTTATTATTAAAAAAAACATATTATCATCATTTTCATCAACCCGTTTACTGCTAGTAAGATTAATAACTCGCTTTATATACTGTGGGTGTTTTTGTTTTTTTTTTGGCCTTCGAGAAAGATCGTCACAACCACAAACATCCCAGTGAAGTAAAGAGGGACAGTTGGTAATGGAAATGATTGAGCTATAAAAGGACTACTGCACTGCACCGTAAACGTGACTACGTGATGACTACGTGATGGCGACGTGAATTGCCATTGTCGCTACCTGTGGAAAGGCTTGGGATCATCGAAGTTGCACAGGTAGCAAAAGACGTTCTGGAACGTCCGGTTCTCCGAAACTTTGGGATCAAGGTACGCAGCGCAGGCCCGCTGCAGGAACTCTGCGTCACTGCTGCCGGACCACGCGCCCGTCACGTTGCATGACGTCACCATGTCGCTAGGAGAGTGGCACGTGCGCACAAGCGGGAGGTCGCGGGGAGGGTGGTAAGTGAGGATGCAGTCTGGGTCTTCTACAGCTTGGGTCACCAACGACATCAAGCCGTCCTTTAGGGTACGATTCTCTCCAGATTTGCACCCGACCAGCACCTGTGAGGATCATACGCACCTGCAACAGCTTTATCGTGGCAGTCATGTGTTTGTAATGTGTGTGTGTGTGAACGCGTGATGTTCGTTTGATATAGACATTCTTCAATTCAAACATTCGTATGGACTCGCGTACCTCAAGCTCCCGCTTGCCCCACTGACCTTCCAAACGACCATGTCCTCTTCTTCGAAGCCGTTGCAGGCTGCGCAGTGTTTGCTGGGAAACACCGTGACCGCGAGGTTGCCGTGTCCAGACTTGTTGGTCAACACGGACACGGGGAGGTAGTCGACGTTGTTGCGACAGTTGGCAGCCAGAGTAGCGGGTGTCGCGGGTGGGCAGCTGTCCTTCATGAAGTAGCTGCTGGCGTTGACCAACAGGGTTTCACGCCGAGATGGTGGGTAGTCCACATAGAGGTTGTCTCTACATCCCAACTTCAGATTCAGTGGGGGTACCTGTACAATGAATAAAATGAAAGTGCCAGCCACGTTAACTCATTTATTCGTTATAACTAATTCATTCATTCGTTCACTATATCTGACTGCCCTGGGTCCAAGCAATGAGCTAACTCTGGCCTTAATGTGTTTGTTGAGTTGTCAATGAATTTTTTTACGATAACAAGGGTGCTTAAAGTCGTCAAGATATTCAAAGACATATCTTTCTATACCAAAGTATTTGCGGTTGCCATGGTATCTGTTCTAAGTTGTCGACATATTTGTCATTAGGTCTCTAAGATATTTGTTTCCATTTGCCAAGTTATCTGTTTACCTTTATGTATTTGTAACGGTTGGCAAGGCATCTGTTTTCGTAAATTCTGGCCATGTCGTACAGGAATTGCTTGTATTCCGTTAAAGATCTGCTTAACGATGAGGAAGCCATGCCACTGTATCTGTTGAGTTCTCCATGACGACTAGAATTACTAGACACCAACAGCTGGTCGGCAATGCCTTCCTTTGATGTTGTTAATGCTTACTGCTTTGAAGGTATTGTTCCTGGCTTTTTTCCATACACCACCATGCCTAAAAAAGGTTGATAGTGGACAAAGTTGACTTCTGGCGAGGATGCCCAACACTCTAACACAAGAAAGTTCATCTGATACCCCAAGGTCGATAGGACCATAGGAGCAGAAAGCGGGATGACTTCTTCATTGGAAGGACGACTCTGTTTAATTGCATCGTTAAAGGCCGGCGTTCCTGATCACGTGTCGTCAGCGGGGTTAATGAAGTAATTCACACCGACACAGTCATCATTAGCGATACCAGCAAGAAATATGACCCAGTGTTGACAGATACATCACATCTTGTTTACATGGCACAAGCGATTGCAAAAATGTGCAAAACAACCAAATCTGATGTCATCGAAGTAAAAATGTTCCCAGATTGGTAAATGTTTCAATTATCATAAGCTTTAATGTAGGAACGAATTATAACGCTTCAATACTGTGCTTTTTTAAAAAATGTAAAACCAATTTTCTGTAGTATAAATGCCTTTTTATATCTCAATATCGCAGGAAATCAGTTAATACCGTTACTCAAGCGGTGGACAAAATCTGGCAAAAATCTGATGGAAGCAACGGAGGATGTTACAAAAATTGTCAATGTCGGCTTTCCAGTGGATATTTTCTGACTTCCGCAGGGCCTTCGACACGGAATTGTTATCGCATAAAATGCGAGATTATGTCATGGGCAACATCAACCTTATGATTTGAATTTTGTGAACAAAGAAAAGGCACGAGTTACAGATGGCAGCACTGCAGTGTTTGAATTCAAACTGCGCATGCGTACGACTCCAGATTTGATCGCTTCCTTTATTTGATTTTTTTTTTTTTAATTTCTTTTTATAGAGCGTGCGCACGTTTGCATAGTGTGTGTGGGAGAGAAAGAGAGAGAGAGAAAGAGAGAAAAGAAAGATTCAAATCCACAATGCAGTTTATGTGTCTATCCTACTCTGTTTTCCTCTCTATGTAGATCCGCGTTGCATGACCCTGTTTACTAAATCTCGTTCCCGTGGGTCACACGACCTCACTGCTTTCCGTTTCCTCCCGAAAACAATGGCCTGCACTCGATCTTGTCAGCGAATAAACCAGGAACATTTGCTAGGATGCATTGTGGGATCGCCTGACCTGTCTTCTGCTTCTTCGCTGAGAAATCCAAAAGTGAGCGTAGCAACGCATGATAAATACGAAACTAATTGACAAAGTTATTTACCAACATAGAAAATTAACAAATTTTGTTGTTTGTAAAGTCTTCATGAAGCGTAACTATATGTTTGCTGGGGATTTCAGTTCTTACCAACCTCGTCAACATTTAGGAAAAGTTTATCCGGACAACAGTCGCTGTAGTGATGACAGTCGTCGTCGCACTGGCAGGGGGCGCAGTAGTCGCAGCTGTCAGCAGGAAGATTCAGAAAACACAGCCTCGATGAAAAGCAGTATCGTCTGTGTAAGATGAGCAGCTTCTTCTGGAAAAATTCCTCTGACGTCAGATTCCAGGTCGACATGTTTGCAATCAGTTCGTCCACCGGCGACATCGCTTTGACCGGATGTAGGACGGCTCCTGACAGGACACCGACCAAAGCCGATGATGTCACGAGATCCAGGAGCCGCGAGGTTGGCTGATGACCTGGGACTGGTTGGAGCATCTTCAGCGCCAGGAGGCTGCTAGTGAGGGTCGTGCCCAGGTCGGCTGCCTCCTCCCACTGTGGCCACACATTGCATGTGAAGGAGGACACACGATGCCGACAGGACCAGTGCCAGAACTAAACCACACGAGGCTGTTTTTATCTCAGACGAAGTGTTGTTGGCCATTGAGCTCCTGCTGACAACAGACAAAATATTTATGATTTCTTTTACTTGATACCACTTTAACGGCCAAGGATGGTCGTTTGGTTACAACACATACATAGCCTCGTAACCAACAAAAAAACTTTGCATTTGGTTAATTAATAAACATTTAAAAGGACTTATTAGGGGATACAAAGTAAAGGTCGTCCCCTAATATTTTGAGGTCGCTGGGAGAGTCAGGTCTGTTAGCCATTCAGTTGTTTTTACCGAGACTTAAAGAGATGGGGTAGAAAAGATCATGTTGTGTTATAAACTTCCGCAACAGTAAATTGAAAAAGACAGGAGAAAATTAAAGTTTTATCTGCTTTTCAGACGATAAATGCCTAAAAAGACGAAATTTGTGGGTATGTGATATGAACAGAGAATTTCGTGCTGACAGCAGACTCAACAGTATGCGGTCGACATAAAAATTTTCACATAAATGACCTATGTTTAACTAGTGAGATCTGAACATTACATCGTAAGAACACACAAACGTCACCGTCAAGAGACAGAGAGAGAGAGAAAAATGTTTACTGTGTAAGCTCGAATTCCTTTGCCAGAGAAAAGTAGAATAAGTAGAATAAAAGATTATTCAGTCAATGAGTCAATGCTTTATCAGTTTCAGTAGTGTTTCTGTTTACGCAAAGTGATCACGAAAGCTGCATTAAGAATGTTTATAAAAATCCTTTAAAAGGTACTACAAAATGTTTTATTTATCTCAGTCATTTACGTCAGACGGCGAACAGTAAATAACAGTTGTATTTTCGTTGAGAAACACTAACGCTAGTATCTCACTTTACAGGGGAATGAAGTGGTCTTATGTAGTTTTTTACCATTTACAGCCTCAGCGAAAGCTCCCACAGTAGTCTGGCAAAAATCAACATTGAAATGTGTACAAATACCTTCTACATCTACTTCCCTTTATCATGAGTCCATTACAAAAATCAGTCTGTTCTAACGCATTACGGTGAAATGTTGTCTCATTATTTCCTCGGTTTTTTCTTCGTTTTCGATTTCGATTTTTCTTTCTGCTCAAGCACTCGTCTCGCCTGTTCATGTCTTTCACGGCGATTCAGAGTTTTGCTTCTAAGCACAATGGTAATGCAAAAAAAAAAAAAAAAATGTACATGGTGAAATTACACAATTTTTTTTCTACATTTTATATTATTAAATTTTGGAATATGTTATAGAAACAGCTATAGAAATATTTAGTAATAATCGTAATGCAAAAAAACCTGTAATTTTTTTCTTTTATGTTCATTTCCAAACTTTAAAAAAAATGTTCTGCTTTTGTCTCAGTCAGTTCTCTATCGACAGGCAGCGTTATTAAAATTGCTTCCCTTTGTTAGGTAAATTCACTTAACGATCTGTTAAAAATCAACTCGAAACTATATTTTTTTCGCTTTTTTCCCGCCAGCTTCTGCGTTGCTAACACTCAAATTATGCAACAATGCAACGAAGAAGCAGAGAAATATCCACTTCAAACACAAACACGCACGATGCACGCACGCACACCCAATCACAAGGAACACAATTAAGGCTTATAAAAGCTTATACCTTCGTTTTGGTTTGGAGTAAAGAAACATGTGATTTTTGACTAAATTTTACAGTCGTATTTTTTGCCAGTCATCGCTGTGGTAAGACTATGTAGCTCTATGGCCTGAAGAAAGTTCACACCTAGAACACCGCGTTGAGGGAGATTGATATGATTAACTATTATTACAGCTTATGCATGTTTATAATGTTTGTGACAGGCTGGGGACACGTGGTCAGTTTTAGGTTACACCTTTAATTGTGCATGTGTCCCATTTAAAGATTCAGTCCCCGAGTACAAAAATTACAATTTAATTCTATATTCATGATATATTCATTGCCTGCTGCACGCAATCAAAACAAAACTTGTTTCTCGCTATATATCGGCACGAACTTTATTACGGGACTGCTTAGCAGACGATTTTTTTTCTCGCTAACTACTAATACGAGGCTTGTGTGTACAAAGCTTCCGGTTTAGTCACATTCATTGCTTAGGCTCGCCGAAACTAACTTCTCAAGAGACTAAGCGTTGGTCTCGGCAGACAACAGCAGTCCACCTATACACGTCCGTGCTGTCAGTTTATTCGCTTACCTATTCCCACGAATGTTACCGTGGGCTGGGATCCACAGCAAGACTTTTCTTTTGTTAACTGTTATGACTTATAGAGTTCTGGAGGGGGATGGATGTCAGGACAATACATGTTTCCATGATTTCATCCGGTCTGAGACGACCATTCTCTCAATGCAAGGGCAGGATGTGTATTGAATGTAACGACATAGTACGCTCTGAGGTGATCATTCTCTCAGCCTTCTTTATAATCTCTCTCACCCATGAATACTGTTTTCTTTCCTTTGCAGCCAGTGGAATAACAAGAAACTTAATTTTGAGTGTTATTTCCAAATGTTTTAACAGAAAACTGTGCCAGTAACATTTGGTAGGCAAGAAATAATAAAATATTTGCTTTTCTATGTATGGTTCATTACACAAGGACATGTGATAATATTTCTCACAAAAATCCCTAAAGCCAAATTTTTAGGTTTTCATTCTCATTTCATTCACATTTTCATGTTGTGATTAATGCAATTCCACACCAGTAAAAAAAATAATAAAAGACGTGAACATACACTGTATACTATATATGTGACAAAGTAGATCATCAAAAGCATACTTCCTTCAAGCGTGTTGATTCTTTTCTTGAATCCTCATGGTTTTCATTCGACTTTTAGTCACACTAGCCAAATATTTTTTCAGTAGTGGCGAAAGTGTAAAGTTTTCACTGAATTCTGAACTGAATTATCTTTCCTTTATGAATGTTTTATTTCAGTAGATAAAGTGATGACTAACAGCATCATGCAAAGGTTCTCAACATCTTCAAAATTCTCTGCAGTTTACTAGTTTAGATGCAGTTTATGTTTGTACTAGGTTAGCTAAGCAGAATGAAAATGTCTATTAAGTTAGAAACTTGTGATGCTGAATCAAAATTAACAACACATTACAATAGGAATAATGTAAAAATAGTGAAGGAGACCAGTGTATCCCGGGAAATCCATTGACGAGAACGCGGTCTGACCCTTGACATTTCCTCGGAAACAATGGACAATAAGAGATGGTGTTGTCGATCTCACACAGACTACTAGTCAATTTAAGTAACAGCATGAGTACAAGCAAATAACTGGAGAAAGGGCAAATAATCTCTATCTATGCCTTCGTCCATTAGTTAAGCAACTAATAAATCAGTTCGCCTGCCTATCTGTTTACACGCTTGTCTAACCAAACATGTCTTAGTCTGTTTATTGTTAGAACAGCCAACATTCAAGAACGAAATCGATGATAAATTAAGACAAGACGTAAAAAAAAAAAACTGGTTTTCTCATTAAAAAGAAGGCAGTGTAATTTGAAAGCATTAGTAGTATCCTGAGTGTAAGACTAACAAAACTCGTCTAAGCTCTCTGGCTTCACTTACCTTTAGCACTTGCTGAACCAAAAATCTCTCAGGACCAATGGCACCAACAGAACTTGCTGGCTCCGAGGACGAGGTCCGTCTGTCGTGGTCACTGTGCAGAGATGTTGAGTCCGCGCAGTAATGAGCCCAGCAGCAGCAGCAGCAACCATCCACGGCGCCTTGTCGCCCACGTGGCCTCTCTTTGGCCCCATGTTGCCTATGTGATCGGAGTTGTGCAAGCTAATGGTATAAATTATGCAGCATCGTCAGTGTGTACCCCTTGAAATGCTTCCAGCTGCGGAAAGAGTAGGGATGAGAGAGGAAGTTTGTGTTTAGGGAAAGGAGGAGGGGCAGCAAAGAGGGATGCTACAGGCCGGAGGTGTGCAAGCGACTGTTTTTGAGCTGATCAGATGTTAAATTATGTCCGTGAGGGTGATAGCTGTATAATTTTTTATTGTTTGACTATATATAACACGCGCCCTCTCTCTTTCACACACACATCCAGCACGGATTCACACCACACGTAAACATACACACATACACGCCCATTTGCAAGTACACACGATGGTTCACATACTCTAAACCACACACCCAATCTATCCCGAAAATAAAATCAAAAGCGCAAGCAGGTAGCGGGTAGGGAATTTTTATTTTGGAGAGAAGTGGAGGGGAGACATGGAAGCATGACAGCATCAAGGGAAGATGCACTTCATCGCTTCCATGTATGATTCGTCGCCACACCGGCGGCAGCAACAGCAGGAGCTCCGACAACAAGCGGGTTAACTGTCCAACATGTCGCCACAAGTATTTAACCTGAGCAATTGTGAGAGATATTTGTGAAGCGTCCCATGAGCTGGAGTGATTATGGCGCAAGGCGGTCGTCAACGTTATCGGCAGCAAGCACGTGACTCCCACTCACCTCACGTCAATGAACGTAAAAACAAGGAGGGGGCAGTTGACTCGAGCAGGTGGTGGCTGCCCCCGACTGAGATGAAAGCCCCACTTTTGCTGTGGGATTCTGAAAATGACTGACTTTCCGGCAGCATCCGAATTTAGGTGACCTGGGTACCTCCCTCCCTCCTTCCCTCACTCACTCACTCAGTGAGTTTGACTCACAGTTTGACTCGACTTTCATCTTCACAAGCATTTCGTGCCGAGACAATAAGTTTCTACAGAGAAATGCGAGACCACTCCACGCCACCGGCTTCTCATTTTCATACAAAGCTATGCCTGATGCAGGAGATGCAAACAGGTCCATCCTGATTAGAAATGTCCTATCGCGAGCATTGTGTGCAAACAAACTTTCTGCTGGACTATCGGGCTCCGGGAGGATCCAATAACTCTTTTATTCGCAGAAACGAGAATACGGTGTGTTCGACGGATTCTATTTCTCATCAGAATCTTGTGATTTGCCGATCTTTTGATTAATAATGTGTGATCCCTTTTTTTATAAAACGTTCTGCCAACAGTAAACATTTCGCAACCACTTTGCTTCCGTCATGAGAGATTGTCAAGGAATGCAAAACAGGTTAACCTAACTCCCTCTCTCTCTCCCACTTTCACTTTGGCAGTCTGCCGACAGTCTGGTGGAGTTCCTGACTTCCCTTTCCCAAACATGTGTATCTGCTTACATTGGTAACCAAAGAATATGTTTATCTTTGTCAGAATCGCTAACTGTGGAGAGAACTGATAACATGGGCAGACAGCTCGCCTCTCGCTTTTGTAAGCGATTCGGTTTCCCATACATAAACAGGCAGAAAATTCTGAGGAGATTTATTTTGAACTGCGTTTCATATAAATCACAACAATTCTGTAAACAAGTTTTCATGATCGTTGCTCTGTGTGTCCTCCGTTGACAACACTACGTATTGCTTCTAAAGGAAGGAAGAACGGCTTTCGTTGCATCACGATTTTGTTGTGTACCACCTGGTAGTGGGAGGGAAACAGTGTAGGACTTCTTATCCCTCTCTTATCAGTGCTGTATAGACTGCTGAATAAAAACACTACGAGCGAAAAATGGGAAATTCCACTTAAATTCCTTTCTCAATACTTCACGTAATGTCTTTTATTTTTCGAATACAAAAGAAGTAAAACTTCTTCCTCGAATGTTGATCTGTAACATATATTCGCACCTAATTATGGTATACTCCTACATTTTAAATTTACATCACAAATTTCCAGACAATTTCATTCACTCAGAGAACGAAAACAGTTCTTCATCCTCTCCAAACGGCGCTGGCTATTTGTTGGGCACAAACAAGCGATGTTGACAGTGACATTATGTTTTCACATATCTGACCATCATTAAGCCCCTCGTACGCGCGTGATAGCCGCAGCTGTCGTTGTCCTTTCATCATATCCAAGTAAACGCATAAAATCAGCTACAAAGAGACCGAGAGAGGAGGACTGGAGGGATGAGTGTACGGGTGGGGGAGATGCATCCTGGGGGACTTGTCTCTGATAAATGGCGACAACTCGTTGCAGTCCTCCTAATTTAACTTGCATACAGACTTGTCATGAGACACATGTCGCAGTCTACCACTAATGACTGAATGGCTATGTATGAGCGAGATAAGGTGGCGAATGAGATCTTTATTCTGCCAGTTGTTGTTCAGCTCTGGGGTATTTCTCCTTATTCCTCTTTTTCTGGTGTTATCCTTTATTTTTTCTGTTCACACACGTACCTACTCACATCTGCACATGCACACAAAATATTCGAGGTTAATGCCACAATTATTGCCTGCAAGCATAAAGACAAGAGGATGTTGGTAGCACGTGTGACAGATGTCGCCGCACTGCTAAATGCTGTAATGAGGATGTTGTTGGTCACCGCGGCCACAACTCACAGGACACTGCGAAAATCATAAATCGTTTTATGACAAGTCTTTGCTCTCCAAACATTTCGTTGTGCTTGCTTGTCTGTGACAAATCTGCTATTTGTGTGCGTTTGTTTTTCTACTTCCATGTCGGCCTCTTTTTTTCATTCTTCATTTTTTTGTCAGTTTGATAACGAACATCTATGTTCATAAACGTTTGTTAATAAAATACATACTTTGGCTACAAAGTCTTGATCTTTGCTGATGGTCTGACAGTCTTGGAGGCCCTCTCACAGCGCAACTGAAGTCTTTGCATCAGCCCTGAACAGTCTGAAACAATCCACTGAACAATCTTACAATGGATTTTCAAGATCTAATGACAATGAGGCAGCTGACAGACCAGAAATAGAAGGAGGAAGGCTGGCCCGAGACCCCTCAGGTCAGCTTTGCTGAGGACAATAATTAAGTAAAGATGGCTCCAATAGTATCCCAGTTTCAGCAGCCATGACTCACTTTAGACGAGGGAGAGAGGAAAAATAATCAGGTGACTATCATTATACCGAAAACGGGTTGCTCCTGACTCAGACATCACATGATCACCAAGTTCGGTACTGGAGAGTCTACAGAGTGTCCCCAATGACAGCAGCCAACTTCCTGTAGGACTGTCCAGCCCACAAGAAACTAAGAGCAGACACACGACCGTTGGAGGAAAAGATCTTCTGATCCCTGCGATGTCCAGCAAACGTCTTCGGCGCTTCTGGAGTTATTGTAGAAACGTTCAAAGAAGGAATATGTGTTCAAATTCATGCACACACACACCTCCTTATGTACGAACAAACGCATTTTCATATATCAGAAAATATATGTATGCACGTACGCACACTCGCACTCACACACGCTCGCACGTGTACAAAAGGAAGAGTGGGACACTTGTAGGCCCCTGGCCACCAAAAGCAGAAGCCTGTAAAAGCGTCAGTGATTGGAGAGCCCTTGGTGCTCGCACTATCTCACTTTCGGTTCATAGCTGAAGGCGGAGGACGGAGGAAAACCTCTCTGCTGCTATCGCAGAGCTTGAACTGAATTGGTGTCGTTACTGTTGCAGCCCCGATGAATTTTTTTAAAGTCGTAAAGCTGGTCTTGGAGACATCTGTTGCAGTACGATTAGTGGTCCTCATAACAAACACTGACAGAAAGAGAAAGAAAGAACGAACGAACGAATGAAGAAAACAAGATGGTTCGTTTCTTTTAATTACCGGTGAAGCAGCGGGTGAACATCATCCGGAAAGCAGAAAATAGTGTTCGTTTACAATGAAGAAGACAATTTCAACTCATTCTGGATGACCGAGGTTTGGCAGCCGCTGTGAATTATTTTCTTATACTTCTCATCTCCGTCAGAAGAGACTGCAATGAAAATTTAATTGAAACTTGAGTTTTTTTAAAAATCCCACTCTGCTGCAGACTGCTTAACACACTTCAGCTCTCTCATAACAAATTTTTGAATTCTTTCCAGGTACGGCAGTGCTTTCTGTACAAAACAAGCATAGATGAACGATTCCTCTCGGGGTGGCATGCTGACAAATGGACTGTCATCGCCGAGGACCCCACTCTGTGGGACGTGTGTTACTTTATACTGGGTCGTCATCACAAAGCAGGATGAAACTCCAGCCATATTCTCATTGGAGTTGGAGGAATGAGTCAGGTCGCTTGGTGGTGTTTTCACATGAGTGCTTTCTAATTATCACTCTCTACTGTGGAGCGGAAACTCAGTGGTTCGAGGTCCCTCCACCCCTAACCCCACCCCGAGCCTGTGGCTGGGAATTCCAAACCCTACCTCCCTACTAACCACCCAGCAGCTGCTGAACTAAAATGGATTACTGACTATATATAAGGATGTAAAGGCTGCCGAAGGAGAGCGTTGAGCTCCGCTTTCCACGTGCACTGTTTTAGATACAGTGAACCACTTACTTTCACTGTCCTGGCGTCCATTAGGTTATACAAAACTGTAGGTTTATTAAATGTGTCTGAACTTGGATCCTTATGTTATCACTATATGGCACAGATGATGATGGCCACGTGTCTCCACTTCACCATTTTTTAAAAATTGAAACTGATGAAGTCTTATTTACGAATATTTTTAAAAGCATGGAAAATGACATTTCGCTCACGTAAATAAATGTCTTTTTTTAAAAAAAATCCTTCCTTTCTCTTCCTGTCATCACTGCTGTGACATGACAGACAGCAGCCCGCTGTGGAGGACTCTCCTCCCGACGCTAGACCCCGCGCAATCCTCTCATTTCTCACTCAGATTGCTCGGGCGCAGAACTGGAGGGCGCGCAATGGCAGAGCGCATGCGTGAACCTGCAGGCTTGTCGCTGGGAACCGGAAACGTGTTGCCTGCCTTCCAGCGATGGAGAGCTCTCAGCGGACATGTCCTCGCTCCCTAGACGAGACCCTGATTGCTTGTGTCAAATGGAGATTTATGTGCAAACTCTCGATACCGGGAAACTCAGCAAGGACCCGAGGTCCCCGAGGATGGGAGATTAAACAGACGACGCTGCTTTTGCTATACCATTTTACTGCCGTCCACGTGGTACTAAAAAGTGGGTTATGGTGACTAAAAACATCGGTTTATTGGGACAATTCCCGTTTCTTAAGTTCGCTGTTGCATGATGACATTAAGCTTCAACTTCCGAGACGGTGCCAAGAGTTCAGATGTCCACCCTAGCAATGGCGTGCCCCTAAAATGTGATTAATAAGGGTTGGATGAATATATGTTTGAAATTCGATTCAGTAATAGGCATTTAAGAAAATATATATATCCTATGCGAAGGAATCTGGAAGTAAAACGAGCGCATGTAAGCCTTTACATATCATCCATCTCTTCACCAATACTATAGCTGACGACCTGTAGTGGTTGTCAGGGGGAACTGGATAGACGCTGACAATGTTATTAAATACATGAGTGACACACTTTTATATGCATAAAAACGTGATATCAGAGATGAAAATCGCGACCATATTAACAAATGTACGTTGCTGTGTACTGCTACTAATTGATAAGACCTCCAGTACTTTGTTATCGGGGGACTGGAGGAGGAGAGCGACAAAACCTCAACAATAAAGTAGGGATCTTGCATTTTATGGATGGAGAAACATCAAAACATGACATATCTCGATTATGACCTATAATATCAATGTCATACTAATTGCGTATTATTTATAAATACATCATAAATACATCTAATTGTGTCCATAATACCTGGGTTTACATATGTTTACAATGCGAGATGCTTAAATGAAAAGCTTGCACTAGTACGATCTAATGCACGTTTATTTTACAGGGGACAAATTTTATTTTCATTGTGGTCATGGTCCTTTAGGTTTTAGGTTTTCATAGCTTTGGCTTCGATCCGCATATTTACATATAATTACAGGTGCTTACATTTCATGTTTCGCTTGAGTGGCTTTATTTGAAAACGAAGCCATCGCCCTGGTGTTCAGCGTTTACATGTACTCGCGACATTTAAAATTGTTTCTTTGGAATATTTCTATGTCCCCCCCCCAAAAAAAAAAAAAAAAAAAAAAAAATCATTGTCTATTCGTCCATTGTTCAATATTGATGCAGCTGTCTGGACACTGAATTCATGAGGCCCATACTGCAGTAGACTATATATTTGTGTAAACACGCGCGAATCGGAACCCAAAGGATGATTTTGCACAGCAATATCGCGCATATGTGCGACATAATGATCAATACATTTTCAACTATTCTCTCAAGCGCATGTCTGGTCAAGAAATCCTGATGGCCCTCTAACAGTTTTGATAAAAAAAAACATCTTTGCCACGAGCACTAAGCAGGACTCAGCTAGTATGCAGGACAAAGCGCTCGTACACATGCGCACTTTTAAAAAAGAATGTCAATCAATGCAGCGATGACTGGCTGACAACATCGAGAAGACGAAGGTAATGCGGGTCAACAACAAGCAAAAAGAATGTTGTTTAGCGTTAATCTTATAAAATTGGAAAGAAAACATATCAGAAATCACCACACGTTTCTTACTAATCATTCACAGCGAACTGGGGTAAAGTCCATTTTTCACATCTGTTGGAAGCTGTTTGCTCTAATCACTCGCAATTAATTAAGAAATGGATGTCGCATATGCGTACACCAATCACACAGCAGATGACACTCTGCTGCTCGTGGTCACAGCACGAGATCAGGTACAATCGGATACATTTTGTGCTGTCTGTACCGGTTAGCACAATTAGCTTTGCCACGTTGAACTGTTTTTATGTGACCGTGAAGAGCAGAATTTTATATATGACTAGATTAGAGATGTGTTTTAGGGGTGTGGAAGCAAACGTATGTTGAAGCGAAATTCTGTCAAATCTTTTTGAATTACATTAAAGAACATTCTACATTTGGCCCGTTCTCGACTTTTCCCCCCAAATTTTTCTGACACATGCACTCCCCTTCTTTTGAATAGTCCTTTAAAGTGTCATGTGATAATGCATTACTTCAAATAGTGTAAACGGTGATTGCTATTTCTCGAAGCCGCTATCTAGCGTACTAAGGATAGAGAGCAGTTTTCAGAGTGAACGAAGGTTTCGACTTTTTGTGGTTTTTATTCTTTCATTGGCAAACACGATTTATTTTTGAAGGTTTGGGGTTATGGTTAAATTTCGAGCAAGGTTTTTTCGTTTTTATTTTGGACAAAATGACCAAGCAGACACAACGGTCAACTCCACCTGAAACCCCGGTGTTCTAAGCCTGGATGAAGGAGAAGGGTTTGGCGTGGGGTTAGCAAACCCACCCTGTAAAACAACCATGCTACAGAAACCGCAAATGTTGCGATCCACTAGGGTGTTTAGGAACAAGAAGAAGACAAAACGGTCAAGTTGAAGGCTTGTTAAGCTGGCAGCCACGTTTGGCTGTTCGTGCATGCGATGAACAGGTCAGTGTCCCAGCCAGTGAAACAAAATTCGGCCCGTACTTCTTGTCTAGGAAGGTCTTTTTCTTCAGTTCTGCAGTTTTGCCCATAAAAGGCAATTTCTGTATTGCTGTTTTACAAATTTGATCCAGATATCACGGGTTAAGAAAAAGCTGTACATGAAAGTTTGTTTCCCAGGCCTAAAATGCATGGCCTGTACATTTATTATTTGAATTAGAAATTTTCAATGAAATAAATCAGCAACTTAAGTAAGAACCAGTAAAAACAATTAAAAATTTCAACAAAAGCTTCATCACAGTCAAAATTAACGTTCTTGAACAAATACAAAAATAAGATGCCTTACAAAAGCTTTCAATATTGCAAAATTGTGGTCAAAATAAAAATGTTTCAAAAGTATTGAAACTTTCACTTATCAAATGATGTACACTTGAAAACTGTTTTCACTTGCTGAAAAATCTTTGGTTAATACTCTGAACATTTGATATAATAACTGGTGATTTTGTATAAGGTCACAGATGATATTGCTTCAAGAAGTCATCCCAAATACTGTAAACACAACCAGGTTTCAAACATTTGCAATCGGGAATGAGGACTTGTATAGTGTGCACTGAAGCACAGATTTCAGACCATTTAGAATAAGGGAGGGGGAAAGAGAAGCCTAAATGACACACACAGCTGGTATACTCTACACAGCCATTATGTATTACATCTCTGCCTATCTATGACTTGATTTAATACTAAAAGTTCAAGAAGAGTAATCTCATTGTACACATTAAGTCAATGTAACACTGACAAGCATGCATGCGCTGGTTTTATGATGTTTATTAGATAATTGCTGGAGGAATGACCTTCAAATACAGAATAATGAGCTTAGTAATGTTTATTGTCTACCTGTAGAACATCAAGGAGACTAACATTATGTCAGCACAATAATGGTTTATGAACATAAAATGTTTTAAGTAAATTTTGCAAGCTTATAAAAGGCAGTCTCAGCTGATTAAACATTTTGCGTTCTAAGAAATGGGGACATATCTTGTGTCTCTACCTTTGCTTGAATCATTACCATCCTAGAACTGCATTTGACAGTTGTAAAATATAACGTTAAAATATTTAGTCAACACAAGCACTGCAATGTACTTGATGAATACCAATAATTGACTATGTGTATTTCAGACATGACAATTTCCAAAAAACACAAGTTTCATATGAAAAGAGTATAAAGTATGCAGCTTTTCTATTAAAATAATATCAAACTGAGATCATTAGAAAAAAGTCTGCAAGGCTCACTGTGCCTGAATAAGCTTGCACGGTAGTTGCTTCTCCTAATTTTAATTTTCCCGAGGGAAGAAATTTCAGCACCTGTCACAACAGAACATCTTAAGACGCACCAACAAGACAGTCACCGTCTGTTGAAAATCAGTAAGGCAGAACAAGCCTGGTGAATGTAAAATCAATGGCAGTGTGATGATGCCAAATGGCAGATAGGGAATGCAACATTTGCTCACATCTCCTCTTCTTCAAAATTCAGAGTTTCTTCTGGAAAGTTCCCCACTTCCAAAGAGAGGTTTGACAAACCCACCATATTTAGGAGGGCACTCAAAGTACTTTTTTCCATTGACACTGCAAAACAAAAATGACATGCTTAGAATGTGTTTATGAAAACTGCTTTATTTCTGCTTAGTGAATCTGTATTTGCAAGCTGAAGGAAAGAATAGTACTTAGTGATAAAATTTCACTTTGTATCTAAGAATTCATGTTGACTTGTTGTTATGAAAATTTCATATAACTTTTCAAAGTACCAATGATCTATCGGAAACTGTACCACACACATACATATGTATCTAAAAAAGATGAAACAAATAAATAAAAAGGTGATTTCCGCTTGTTTGTGCACATCTGATCTGAACTTGTCTAGTATATTTTTTTTAAAATATCCATCACTAAGAAATACATAACTGACACTAGCCTCCATCATTTTTTCCATGTGGCTCATCGTACTGCACACCAACCCAAATTCCTGGTTTGAAGTGTGTTGAACCTGTAGATGCATATCAAATATACACAGGGATATGTGTGCGTGTTGTAAAGACTAGGGAGACAAAAAAAAAAAAAGCTTTCCAATCAGGATTGTTTCTAACAGGAATTCCAACTTCATATCAGAAAAATCTAATGATAAAGTCAATTCAAATCAATAATGATGGCAAAACTGGTTTATCTACTGCGTAGCTACTTGTTAAAATGCACTGGCTATGGATGACGAACTGTAACTTAGGTATCAAGAGCTTTGGATCCTTACCCCTTCCATAACCATAGAAAAATGGGAAAGAAAAAAAGCTCAATTCTATATACTTACAGAATATTTCTCATCAGCGGATTGATTTTGTTTACTAGAATAAACCAGGCCTTTATGATAAATAGAAAAATTTACTTTTTCTTATCTAACAAGGGTAAAATTACATTTCGTCGCTTCTCATGGATGTAAAATTCTACCAAATTTAATCTAAAGTGCTTGAATGATTACAACGTCAAAAATAAAGTTGGAGTTAATATCTTAATAACCTTACGGGCAGAATACAAACTCACCTACGTAACGCACAGTTCCTCGTCGGTTGGGTTGACCTGGCACATGAACTTCACATCTGAAACAATGACACATTCAACAACACTCGCTGATTGATTCCATGATGGTGGCTTATACTGTGATTAAAAAAAAGGTATAATTACAAATTTATCACTAAAGCACACTTTTATACAATAATTTAAATTTACAAATGTGCTCCTATCTTAAATCTTTAAATTGCCTTTTTTTTGGCACAGTCAAGGAGATGGGATATTGTAGGGCAGGGTGGTGTGGGGAATATTCAAACATGCAATGATATATTTGATCTTATGCACATTGTTATGTACAGCATCCATTTTATGCTGATTACTGCTTTTTAAAAAAAAAAATAATTACTACTATTTGTATGATATTATAACATTATTTCGTCATCAAACTATAGTTTACAGAATCATTTGAATCTCATCTTAGCTGAGAATTAGAAATAACAGGAGGTTGCTTCTCTTGTGCCTAGTTTTCCTTCAACAATAAATAACTTTATATTAAAATGATTAATCTGAACGCATCAGTTCCTTGCGTTGTGCAATCCATTGCTACGGAGTAAAACAATATTTCAAAATCATGCAACTGGTATTGGATGAGCTTCTGTTAGTTCCTCCCACCACATATTGTTGCAAATGGGATGAAAAGGATATGTTTAAGGGATATGTGTTTGTATATGCGTGTGTACATGCACCTATATTCTTAAGAGCTGAAAGCTAAAATAAAATGCCATGCAAAAGCTATTAATAACTTTTCTGTAAACTTTTGCTCTTAATGAAATTGTGAACTTCCTGGAATTTTTACATGCTTTCCAGTTTAAGCACATGTGTGTCAGGCAAACTCTGTATAAGATGTAGTTTCACAATACAACCAATCAGCAACTGCAATTCTATAGAATTTAAGCCACCAAGTTTTTACAAACCATGACAGTAAATGTGGTTTTCTTTTATTGCCTGTGCTACTAATGGTCTCTGTTGACTTATCTTGTTTGACAAAGTGCTTGTGTTTATTAAGAAAAAGGAGATTACTTTAAGCAGTTAACCCAGTTTTATTCACTGCAATTAGGTAAAGCTTAAAGCTATTAGAAAAATCATCTGCATGACAACTGCAACAATTTCAATAACCTGCCATGGATAGATTGTTCTCTTATGCTTTTTTAACACCAGGCCAGACCACAAGTCTTCACATTGTTCTTCATTCTACATCTTTGTTACTATTTTGTTCTACATCTTTTTAAATTTAAAAAAAAACCCACTATTTTATGATTTTGTTCTGCCTCTTCGTTACTATTTTGTGATCTTGTTCAGCACAATGAGTCCGCTTTTTGCTGAGATATAGTGCTGTATAAATTCCCACTTATTATTATTAGACCAGATGTTTAATATGTTTGGAGCCACACATTCTGATGTTCTGTTACCTGATTTTATTTGTCTTCAACTCACCTCATTTACAAATTAATTTAAAAAAATAAATGGAAGGAGCATATATCAAAATGACAATTAAAGTTTCAAATGTGCAAAAATCAACCATTCTTGCAATTCCAGAAGCAATTAGACACATCCAATAAAATGTACAAAGTATTTTGTACACAGGATTGTACAAATTATATAATCATCAAGTAGTCTAGTGCAGAAAGATTTTGGAACAAAACCACCAAAATCACTATCTGCATAAAAACGGCAACAACCTGCAATTTATTTTACCTTTTGCTTGTAAAGGGATGAAAGTCATTTTGGGAAGGGTTTTGGCATGAGTCACATTGTGTTACCTCCCTTTTCATAATTATTGCACTTTGTTAAAACTATGTACTCCCAAGCTGATGCCTGAGACAAATACACTTTTTCATTCAATCCAGCATTCTACCAGACTGGGTACAAAGAGGAACAATATTTTAATTACAGGCTTTATGAAACTGACCTGCCAGTCTCACTGATGAGGTGAAGAAGCTATGCACAGTCTGAAGGTTAGGAAAGTGTTCGTTATCCTGAAATGTGGAAACAATTTTTCTAAAGAAATAGATTATAATTTGTTCCTCCCTGCTGAGCTGCTGAAGCATGGATAATGGACACAAACAAACCAAAACATAGGCTGTCGTTTTCACGGCACACTGTGTAAAAGACATTATGGGAAGAAAGAAAAAAATTGGCCAGAAACACTTCAGAATGGCTCACAATCCGACAGACCGCGTGCTATTCATACTTTGAAATCATTTCCTTTTTCACATCCCACCTCACTAGAATCTTCTTTGGAGCCATGAAAGAAGCAGTGCCAAACTACAGAACATCAGTCGACTGATCGTAACTCTGTCACCCAATGCAAAGTAATGTCAGAATCATCCGAGAAATCGCTATCGACCGCTTAAAACCTATTGCAGAGGAACTGCTGGCAGAAGAACAGCTTCAGGGCTGGAAGAAGCACGGTAGAAAGACTCTTTATACTATAACCAATTGCCATCTGCCAAAGTTCTGCTGGAACATGAAGAATGACTACTTCTGCAACATCTCTTTTGCATGGCCACCAGAAAAAAATCATTTCACCCTCAAGTCCTCTCAAAAAACTGGTCAACAGCAGTATTAACTAATAAAATGTTCCAAACCTCCCATTGTATTGGGTCATAGTCATGGTCAGCTACTGGTCCTGCCTGCTTAACATGAATAATATGGCTGGCAATGATTCATCATCAGCTGTCTCACTTCATGTCAAGAACATCTAGTAGGACTTCAAGGGGATGTAAGTGTTTAAACTCCCAGAAACCCTCAAGGCTCCTTTCTGGTTCAATACAAGTTTGTGATATTGATACAATCCAACAGAGCTGACCTAATGGTAGTGCATGAACTTCCTTCAGAATGCATCGTCTGAACCATCCTTGAGACTTTTGCACTCTGACAACCAGAATCCTACCAGCAATGGGCAGGAATGGTGGGCAAATTTGGCCTTGGCGAAACCAACGACAGGGGCAAAAGACTCCTAGAAATTGCGCAGTCAGAGACTCACCTTAGCCAACATGTCCCCACAAGAAATCAAGGACGCCCATATGGCACTCACCAGATGGATTGGTCCATAAACAAATCAACTATATCCTGCTGATGATAATGATGATGAGGAGTTTTGTAGCCTACCGCATCACAAAGATGCGCTCAATGCCGTGATCCCAGCCACCAAACTGCAGGTCAAATGAAAACTTCAAAAAAGTTTAAACAAGTGAGTCTTAAGATTTTTCTTGAACAATACTATCAGACTCACGAGTTCCACAAAGCGGGGCTACAGACTTCTTGTTAGTTTCGACTGAACAAAACTGCTGATATCGTGACCACAAACTCGCTGCCACTTCAAATCTCAACAAGTACACAGTGCTGACAAAGGTAACAACCATCACCTTGTTCTAACAAACCTAAAGCTGAAAGCAAAGCGACTCTCAAAAACCCCCCAAATTTGCTTTGATCTAGAGAAGCTGCAAGATTCAAGCATTTCTCATACTAAATGAACTGCATCACGACATCAATATGTGAACTTATAAACAATCATTCTAAAAACAGCATGAACACTGGAGGGACAAACACCCTGCCAAAACCTCTAAATTAACCCCACTCAGATTCATTGTTAAGCTAGTAGTTCCAAGCCATTTGTTGCTATTTATTTTGCATCAGTCATAAATGATCCGCACCATTTGACACAGAAAAAAAAGTATTATTTTTTTTATGTAGTGAGGTTCAAAATGCAATAACAAAAATGTACAGTGTGTTGGAAAATGACATTTTTTAAAATGAAAATATGTCACAATCACGACAGCTCTCAATTTGGAGTAACTAATTAAAAAACATAAAAAATTGCATATATCTGCATACAAAGTGATGAAGAGATGAGGGCATGAGTATGCAATGCTGTTAATACGCTAACATATGCAAATATGGACACATGTTATTCACCTGTCTCCAATTTTCATTGATTTTGCTTTCTCTCTTTCCTCTTCTTCCTTTTTCTGTTTTTCTTCTTCCTTCTTTTTTTGTTCCTCTTCATTAAATCTCCCAAGCCTATTCCGCTCTTTAAATGCTCTGATGCTATCTGAAACCAAGGTTCACAATAATGTGAGCAAAATATTCTCTCTCACTCACCTACATATGCGGCATAAAAATTCTATTTTGGTACATATTTGGTACAGAACCTGCTCTTTTTGCGTAGTCCTCTTCTGAAATCTCAAATTTTTCAACCTTGGAAATATCTTCAAACTCGCCAGCATGCAAATGCTTATCTTCAACCTGAAATAAAAGTCAGAGAAACGATAAAAGAATGATGATACTAATAAAAGGCCAAAAAAAATACAGTGATAGGCAAATACACTCTAATGATCAATATGAAAATTTCTTGGCTACATTATTCTTTTTAAGATGACTCTAACCAGTCATTTTTTTTCAAACAAAACAAATTCCATTAACATCTCTTCTCAGTTCTACATATACGAAATGCATATAAGAAAACTTTATTAATCTTTTTTTAGCTTAAAACAGCATTTGACAGAAAGACAGTGATGGTATCTTTGGAATAAAATTTAGAAAACTAAATTCTGGCTAAACTAACAACAAATATAGCCCATCTTACCCAAGGATTCTAAATCAATTAATCAACTGGCTCTTAGTCCTGGCAGTAAATCAAAATATACTGCACACAACAACAACAATAATTAGTTAAAGTTCACTACCCATGTTGAAGGAAGTTCAATGTGCTGTACATAAAAGACTACACATGACCTGACAGTCAACCACACAAGAAAAACAAGCATCACCAAACAAAGAACAATCTATAGCAAGCCCTGAACTAAGTGCATGGATAAAGATAGAGCTGAGGAGTGAACAGATACATTGTGAACAGTTAACAGATGGTAAAAATACATTAAGAACAGAAAAGAAAATTACAATTCAAACTTTCTAATAGGACAGAATTTAACTGTGATTACAAAAGAAAATATTTCAATTTTCATACATGAATTCTCATTCCACTGTCAATAGGGTATGATCCAAGCAGGGCATCGTTGTTGTCCAGTATACAGACTAACTTGTTGTCTTTGTCAAACACTGTGAGATTCATTGTTGCTGCTGAAGCACCAGTCACCAGTTCCAACTTCATCTGAGTTAACAATAACATGTACACACACATGAAATCACCCTCTACTCATGCACCACAGTATTATATATTTGTCCATGCACACCCTACAAATTAAGTGTAAGCACACAAGTTCATATACTGTTTATTCATTGATCAATCTGATCCCCACTACAAAGATGAAATCAATGTCTGCAAAAAAGACAGTCAACCACTATCTAAAGAGAACATTTCTGCCAATGACAGAAGTTGCTTAGTCATGTCAATTAATGTCAACAAAATCATGCATGGTTTAAGCATGGTACATAAGCATGAAAAAACTATGTTTTTTGATGTGAATTTCTCATATGATTTACAAAGTTTAGCTGCCATTTCACCAAACAAAAAACAATGCTGTTTGAAGCACGTAAAGGGAGAATACAGTTGATTACAGATGTCATTCTTGGGTGCGTTGTTATCTCTCTTACTCACTGTGTGAATATATAACAATCTTTTTTTGTTCATTGTGTAAGTGTAATTTAATGATGCTGATGCTGACCAATGGCGATGACTAAAAAGTTCGAATGGATGGTCGAATCAAGGTTCAAACTGTAGCATAGGGTAGACTGGTAGAGGGTGGGCTTTGCAGCCTGGCAAAATTACTTAAAGAAATAAGAACACGCAGTAGCAAATATTGGGTCTCTCTATAAAAATGAATGAAATAGGATTAGGAAAATTTGGAAATTTACAGAGAACTGAAGGAAGCAGATGAGAGATGGAGTTCACTGAGGTGCGTAATTGCTGCAAACCTGAGTTGCCAGTTTTCTACTCTACAACAAAGATGTTCGCAAATGGGCTCGTGCGTTTTCAAATCGTAGTCAAATCAACGGTCCCTTGTCTGACCCCCTATTGCTTTATATTGAAATGGTTGTAATTCAACATTTTGTACACTATTATATAAAAATTATTCTAAAATGTAAACTAAATAATAATTCGACTTGGTGGGAAGAGAGAAAAAGAGAAGAGAGAAATGACGAACCTTGAAAGCGGCGATCGTCAAATCTTTCGAAAAGCGCTTTTCGCTTGCGAAGGCATTGACGTTACTCGTGATCGTCACATTAAGAAAACTTTCAGTGACAACTCTAATGCTTGAAGACATGGTTATCCTGTTTTGTAATGTGGTTTATAAAAACAAAAGTTGATCTGCTTTCGTTTCTAGTTTATAACGCCTCGACTAATGATTACGAGGCAACCATGTCCCAAACGGAAGTCACATTTAATGTCACGTGATTTATTAGCCTAGTTTGTATTTTACGCTGCGGTTTCCGTCGTCACTAAATAATATGTGAAAAAGAAAAAGGTGATAGTCTTTATTCGTCTCTTATTTTTCAGTAGCCTGCCAAATTATGTTAGCATAACAGCCTAAGTAGTAAACTGAACGTGACGTCACTCGCGAGACGAGCTCCTAGTAGCATGGCGGCCACAGAGAGACAGTGGTCTATCAGGGAAGACGGATGTTTAATCATTAACAAAAACTTACAAGGTGTTACCTATCATTCGTCTCTTAACGCCATTATTCTTTCATCGAAGGACCAGACTATCACAGTTCTGGATGCGACTTCTGGAATAGTCTTACAGAAATCTGACCTTTCTGGTAAGAACAGTACATTTTACATTGCTGATATTCTGATTGTCAACTGAAACTATAAATTGTTTTAAATTTTATTCGGCAAAGGGTCTTTTCTGCTGGGTAATATAGATTGTGAAATACATATGTAATATTATAACTATTGCTTACTCATTCATTTTGGATGCTTAGATTTTGGCTGTGTTATGAATTGTGTACGTATTCATAACGATAGTGTTATTACTGCTGGCACTTAGCATTCAGTATTACGTGCTAATGTTATATCACTGTTATTAACACATTTTGTTGCTGTTGCTAACATTACTATAGTTTCTCTTATCTGTTAAGATGTCACGCTGCCTATTTCACTACTTACGACGTATGCCTTGTTACCTAATTCAGAATCAAGTGATGGAAGTAATTATTAATCATACATAAAGCAGAAGTCGACTTATGTGAATTGTTTTGATGTGAGTGCGAGGCAGTAGCATAGCCATAGCCTAGGTATCTAATCTCTTGAGCTATAAACAATTTCTTTGTGATGTGTTATGTTTGTGGGTGTCTGAATTACACTGTGATACCACAACAAAATCATGTTCTACTTTTGGAATGTGGAATTAAATCTGTGAGGTCCATAAGGCTATACAGTCTAAACTTACTAGTCAAAACAGATTATATTCCTGTATATAACTATCATTTAGACATTAGATGAAACAAAAATTAAGGTGATAGTTTGCTTGAGATATATTCAAATTGTGAAAATTACTTTAAAAAAATAACAAATGGTTATAATCAGAAAAATTGCTTTAAAGCAAATTCACTCATTTATATCAAGAAATAAAAAATCCTTATATTTAACTTATAGTAAATGATTTTAAATTTATAGAATGTATCTTACCATGTTCTTTTAAATAGAACTAAATAAGCAAATAAGTTGTTTTTTTAAAAGCTGGAATAAAGCTCTCAGATGCCTTTTTGTGTGGATGAGTGGCAGACAGTCCACTTGTCAGTGTTAAATAGTGTCACCCCACTTACCACTGAACAGTAGTAATTGATAAAGAGGCAGTATCTAATGGCCATTATTGTACATGTACATTTATTTTGTAAATTTATTGTCATGTTTAGGCTTTTTTTCTTTTGGTTTATTAATTTGTTATTGAAAACTAATTTGGGTTTTTTTCTAGGAAAAAAGTGCGAGACATTGCGTTGCATATATCTGCCAGAAAAAGATAAGTGCATATTCAGTGATACCCATTCTGTATCAGTACGTCGGGATATACGTGGAATTCTTTTGCTGGACACTGCTTTACAGATTCCTGTGAAACGACCTGACGAAGTCATCAGATTGGAAATACCTCTGGCTGAGGTACCTGAAGTGTGATTGTGTCGATATAGACTTTTATCAATGGATGCTTGTCTCTTCCATAATTTCTCTGTCTCTCTCTCACTCACACACTCTTATACAAATATGGGATTGTTTCATCTGGGGTTGGTTTGGGGTGCTGTTGATATACCGACATATTGCTTTGTCTTTGAAAGAGATCTGTCAAGAGATGTTTTCCCCTCAAAATTATTTACCTTAAATTTTGTCCATGCTAACAGGTGTTTTTTTTTTAATTTAAATTTCATGACTCATTATTACCCATACTAATTTTGAGTTTAATTTTTTTATATGTAATCAACAATGTATGGTTCTGTGGATAATATTTGATATTATACAGCTGTGTCATCAGTGATCAACTTATCGTTTGGACCTGGGTCAGTTTGATTTTTGCTGTTGGAACATTGTTGTACATCAGAAAAATCTGCAAAACTGAAGGCAAAAGCTTACTGACACTAATGATTATAATTATAAAATTTCAAAATTCAAAGTACTATTTTTTTTCTTGCTAAAGGCAGTACAGCTATTTGATGCTTTAGTCAACGTTGAACTTGCTGGCATTGAACATGTGGAAGACGTTGTCAAGGAGCTTGATCGTAGCATTGAACTTGCCCGGAAAGCAACAGAGGGAAGTCACAAAACAGCAAAGGTAACATTAAAATTCATTTTCCAGTTTATTAGCTTCCCATGATGTCAAGGAGCATGTAGCCGAGTGGTTAGAGTGCTGACTGAACTATAGTCCAAACTGAGAGACGCACCAGTTCAATGCCCATGTAGTGCAGGTCTCTAACACCTCACTCTGTAACAACCTGAAAAAAGGTCATTGGGCAACATTGTCAAGATGTACAGAATTATAACTTAAAGAGGAGAATTTTGTGACATGGCAATGCATGGCTTTATGCATTAGATTAAGTGGTTCTAAAAATTTCAACTACTTGATTATTGGTAAGATGACTGTATGAAAGATTGGCTGTTAAAAAAAAAATATTGTTGTACCAGTCTATGCTTTTAAGATTAGAAACAGAGGTATAGGTTTAGTGGCAAACTTATGAATTGTTAAACTTCAATAGATCTGTGCTGTTATAAAGTTCTGAAACTTTGAAAATTCAGTGCTTGCTTTTTCAGTGGGCAACTGTATGCATCCAGCTTCAGCATGGTGCACTGAAGTCAGTGTGTTCTGCCCTTGTGGCAGAGATAAAACGAACATCTCAGCAGGGGCAGGGACTGCCAGTGGCAGCTGCCATTTCTGACCGTCTGTCTCATCTTCTGCCAGCATTGAATGACAATGGTGCAGGCCCTGTGGACCGGTCACTGATGTATAGTGAAGCAGCACGCAGACACACCTTCTCCAAATGGCCCCACATGGGATACAAGTATGTCTGCACAATGGGATTGGCTTGCTAACTAATAGTTCAGTTCTGTGTGGTGTGCGTGCACGCACGCATAAGCATATTCACATTTGTACACATCTGCACACATTAAGAAATTTATTAAAAGCAGCTTAAACGTCCTCAGATTTGTGTTAAATATCTCCTTGATTGTTGTAGATGGGCATTACCAGAGCCAATGGCTCAGGCGGGATTCTATCACCAACCCAACTCACCCGGAGATGACCGTGCTATGTGCTTCACTTGCAATGTGTGTTTGGTGTGTTGGGAGCCTACTGATGAACCATGGTGCGCCATTTTCAATGAACGTCTCTTTCTTTTACTAGTTTTTAGTGAATAAGATGTCTCTGGTAGATCACTGAATTATTGAGTGATTTATAGACTTCAGTTTTTAAAATATTTTCTGATTGTTGTATAAACAGTTTTTTAAATGTTACATGTTTGTATCTGTAATGATTTAATGGGGAAAATAAATTGTTTCATGAGGGTTTTTTTTTTTAAGTCACGAGAAACCTTTATTATCTTTCCAATTAAATTTTCAAAGTGTAAGAAGAAATGAAGGAAAAGACAAAGCACAGAAAAGTTTTTAAAAGTTCTTTTGCCAATCTATTCAGGTCTGAACATGAACGTCATTCTCCTCAGTGTCCTTACATCAAGGGAGACTTCACACAGAATGTTCCTTTAGCAGGTACATATTTTTCCTGAGCCCTGATGCTGTTGTGTTCATCTTTATATCAAGTGTAACTGCAAACATGAAATCATTGTCCTCTTGGGAGGATGTATCTACTGATTTGGGTGTCATATAAATTTGCCTTATTACTTAAATTGTATCTTGCTTTATTACAAAATGTGATCACTGTCTTATGATTGTGATAAAGGGTTGTGAAAGAAGTGATTGCTTACCTTAATGTTCTATTTCTACATTTTTTTCAGTAACATATGCAACACAGCCAGCCCAGTTGCATGGGGAGGGACAAAAGGTAGACAGGTTTAAATGACATACATACTTAGTTCATTTCTTTGTTTTGTTCCTTCTTGCATGCATGTATAAATTCTGATGTGGATAAGCTGCTTTTCTTTCAAAAAGAACTTGTTAGCTTTCAATTCATTTATTTAAAATAAAGTTTTACAAAATTGTTAAAGCCGTTTGCTGTCAATATTTTAATTAGTCAGACATGGTTTTATTTCATGCAGATGTCCCTATTTTTGGTTTTTTAATATTGTTTTTAAGAAGGCTATGATCTAAGTTTTTAAATATAATAAATGGCTGATAGTCCTCTCTTTCTTCCATTTTGTGTGTGAACTGACAGATTGCTTGCATAAGCTCCACATGCAATGAAGATTTTATAGCAACATCAACACGAGATGGAAGCATAGTAGTGTGGAACATCAGTCACATGCTGCAGGTATGTTGCATCTAGAAGTGCATCCTACTTTTGTAATATCAAACAGTATGAACCATAGAAAGGTGATCTTATTTTAGTTTAGTCCTTGTTTTTCCTTGAGGAACATGGGGCTATTACATGGACTTGGTTTTGGGCAGCCCCCTTCAGTTGCACCCATGTGGTTCTGGCATCCTTTGCCACACTTTCTACTGTTCTTTTCCAAGTCTGGTTTGGTCTCTTAACTCTCCTCTTCCCTTAAAGATTCCAGTCAAGTGCCTGGTTTGCACAGGGTGTGTTCTATCCTATCCAACCCCATTTGTGCTTTTTGATGCCTAGGCTAGTGGCATTCTGGTTGGTTCTTTTCCACAGGCTGCTGTTGGAGATCTTTTCAGGTCATCTTATTCCCAGATTATGGCGTAGGCATCGGTTAGTAAAGGTCTGGAACTTGTTGTTGATGGTGTTTGTCACTCTCCAGGTTTCAGAACTATACAGCAGGACTGCCTTCACATTGGTGTTGAAGATGTGGGTCTTACTGCGGAAGGATAATGCTTGGTGATCTTAGATCCCAAAATTTGAAGAGTCACATTTGTATTGTTTTGGTAGTTTGGTATGAAACTCACCAACTAGGTGCGATCAAAATTTAATTTTATTTGAAGTACAGAGTTTCATCTTTAATGATGCATTTTTGTGATGATTACTTTTTGTAAGTAATTTTCTGTTTTTAAATTTAGAAAGAGTGTGTGTTCAACCTTGACCTATCGGATGCAACAGTGGCCTTGAAAACGGGACTTCAGATTGAGAGAGTAGGATGGACAGCTGATGTAGACACTAGGGGTCAGGGAAGCAAAGTTGAAAGGTAAGATTTTGAATTTTTTAATGTGTGAGAGGAGATGTATTGAAATTTTAGAAAAGACAAGACAAGGTAGGAACATTTTTCAGGCAGTTATTTCTATAGACTCCTGGAGATTAATTAAAGTTGGTACCTTTGAGTTTGAAGTAGAATGCATACTTGAACCTAAAATATTCTTTTTAATATTCCTTGAATTTTCATATGAAACTCATAAGGTTGATGTCATTATCTGCAAATGATTTACTGTCGTTGAAGTAAACAAACCTACCAGAGTTGTAAGAATGGAGAACTAAGATTGTGACATTTTTTAGCTATGTGCTAAGTGCTAAAAAATTTTTAAAATTCTATGTTAAATGTGAAAATAAAATAACATGTTATCTGTACGACATTTCATATTTAGTGTCCTTTTTTGGTGTGTTTGGACAGTGAAGTGACAGAAACACAGAAAAGAAGTCTTGAATCCACAGAAAAGGAAGACGAATGTATACAAGAGATCAACTTGCATAAAAATGCAGATGGTAAGTGTCTACATTGTTAAGACAGGTAAAGATGTACCCTTTTGCTTTTGCTTTTTTGCTTTGTTTTGGTTAATACTTTCATATTTTACCCTAGCTAGATTTTTTTCCATTCTTTTATCAATATCGGACTCAAATCTTCAGGGGTCTGAGCAAAAGAGAAGTTCCTCCTTCCCCATATAACATGCATTTTCTTATTACTTTATTTGGATTTAACTTTGCAGATTACATTGAAGGGAAAAATCGACCCTCAGATGACTTGGTAGTGTCCTCGTTATGCATAATTGACTGGTCCAGTTGCAAGAATAGTGAGCATCTTGCTTCCTTGGCTTGCCCACCAGTAAAAGGGGCTTGTGCAGTGGAAACAGTGGAGCCCTCTCTGGTGTGTGGAGCATCTCTGCTCAGGACCAAAGTTACGTATAAGAATGATTCTGAGTGCTGGCCTTCCTCCCAACTAGGATCTTCTCTGGATGGTCATCAAGAAGTTGTGCAGTTAATGAACCAGGTGAATCAAGGGATCTGGAATGGAGACTTACACATCATCCCGGAGCCTGCATCAGGAAGTGCAGGAGAAGACTTTGTGTGGCCAGAATCAGTTTTTGTCCCTCACCTACTAGTGGTCAGTTTTCGAGCAGAGTCTTCCAGTGGGGTTCATGTACATGCCAAAAGCAAAGAACCTGGAACTGATGGCCACAGTGTGAGCGGAGGTGGTATTGTTGGAGACACTGGCAGTGGTAGCAAGCCAACAAGTACTCTGGGTGAGGGTAGCAAAGTGGTTCCTGTGAGCACCCTAATACCTGTGAAAGAGAGCCCATGGTCCATCTTGCTTGAGAATGATCCGTGGCTTGACCCAGATGTCCAGATTGTTGGATTTACCCCAGGTCACAGCCAACCTTCCCAGCTAAAAGATGGTCCATTATCTGGAATTTCCAAACCTGTTCCGATTCTGCAGAATGGCCCCAGTGATCTCTCAGGACCCTTTCACACATTTTCAGCATTTGGATCAGAAGGTTCTAGTCCACTGTCACCTGGCATGCACATGCATCCAGACATTCTGTCGGATGTGTGGCACAAAGAAAGTGATAGTGAAGAAAAGAATGGAGATGTGCTGCGGTGTCCAGGTTCAGTGTTGCAGTGTGTTCCACTGCCTGAAGAGTTTTGCAGTGAGATGCTTGAAATTAAAACGATTCAGCCAACTGTGGATAGGCACTATGTTATTGTGGTTGTAGCCCCCAAAGATTGAGTATATCTGTTGTAATGAAACTCCTTGTGTTGATCTTGGATGTTCTTCAGAGGATTCAGGGCAGGTACAAGGTACGGACACTGGTAGTTTATTTCACAGACAGGACAGTTCCAAAGCATCAGCACCTATTAACATTTCAGGAGGGAGTCAGGCAGCATCAGAGGTCAGTGCTAGTAGTCAGAGAAACACTAGCAGGAACTTGGTGCTGGGTGGTGTGATGGTGTACAAGGTCAAAACGGTTAATGGTTACACAGTACTTGAAGACAATCCATGTATGGTGCATAAAATTTGGCAGCCAGAAAATGTGGTGCATGAAATATTTGTTCTTCCACCAGAAGTGGCGGAGCAGATTGATGAGGAAGAAACCATTGCTCATCTGGGCATGACATCTGGTCACCGTGACTTTCAAGGTGGCAGCACCAATGGCTTGGGTGCCATGGGGCAGGTGGCAATAATCACGCAAGAAGGCGCTTTGAAGATTCTTAATCTTGCGGATGCCCGTATTATTGCTGACCTCTGTCCAGATGACGGAGAGAAATTTATCTCAGCAGCCTATTGTACAGGTAAGATTTTCTTCTTTCTTTTTATAAATTGAGAAGCATATGAGAAGATGCTTTTGCAAGAAGCATAGCAAGATGAAAAGTATGAAGGAATACAGTCAAATCTCGCTACCGGGACCGAGCAAAAGTGGCATAGTAGCGAGAGGGGCATAATAACGAGGGTTTGTAAAAATGGCTTTATTTGCTCAAGTTACCCGTCAGTCCAAAGCTCTCAAGAATCGTCGGCTGGCGCTAGCTGTCTCCTCTCATTCTCCCCCTCTCCTCTTCATCCTCCACCCCTCCCAACCGAATCCGTGCACCTGCATCCTGTCGCTAGTCAACCCGCTCCCGCTCTCCCTCTGTCACAGGGCTGTCACCCGGCCAGCGACCACCCCCCATCGCCAGCCTCCACCCTCCCTGTGTGTGTGTGTATGCTATGTTCCATCACATCTAACTGCGATGTCCCACACACCATATAATAATCGAGCACTGCACGGAATTTCACAACTTGTGGCTTTTAACAATCACACTATAGTGGCATAGTAGTGAGAGTAGGTGGTGGCATAGTAAATTTATTTTGTATTGAATTTTGTCGGGACCGAGCAAAAGTGGTATAATATCGAGAGTGGCATAGTAGCGAGGTGGCATAGTAGTGAGATTTGACTGTATCTAAATTTACAAACAATTCTCATAACATTTACTAAAACTAGTTAATGTGTGAACTCCACTCTTAAGAGGATGACTCTATCCTGTCATCTTTAAATAGGTATATAAGGAAGAAGGTAGAGTCCGGTGCCAGTCTTTTCTTGACCACTGTGGTCTTTAGATTAGTACCGACATGACAGTCCTGGACTATTTGTGCTGAGTAACTCATCCTATTTTCCATCCATTTTTTTTTTTTTATTTATTCTTGTGGCTATTGCTAAAGAACATCTGCAAATGGTTGGGCTGTATTGCTAGAAGCAGTAGAAGAGGATCTTGATCTTTATTATTGATCTTTCACTAATTATCCATAATAAAAACGGTGAAAGGCTCCTACCAGTCCATCTTGAAAGTGATGCCATGTGTTAGTCAAGTAATTGATTTCTGTTTTCAGAAATCTTAAATTTAGCGCAGTCTGGAGAACTTACTGTTCAGTGTTTTGGCCAACCTTTAATGCTGGCATCACATAGCTCTTTAAAAAGTAGCTTTTATTCGTTCCCTGCCAACTTCATGTACTCGCTTAGTAAAGGTTTCAGAGCAAACTGTGTTGCAGTTTCATTTCTTTCACCATTAAATTTACATTAACTATATGGTATTAAGATCCTGTTTGTAGGTTTTACATTACTTAGACGAACTTCATCTGTAACAGACCATTTGCATTGAAAACTAGATCTGTAAGCTGTGAATGAGTAGTTTTATATATAATCAGTTTGATTTAGCCATCCGTTTTATCAATTTCTTCACCTTGAAAAATAGAGGTTGCTCTAAGTTAATCATTGAAACATATCCTTCAAGGATTTAAGTCATTTTCACCCATGATGAGTTAGATGTTTTGTTTCTCAATGCTTGCAGGAATTGAGCATCTGTGTGTGTGCACATCAAGTGGAAAGCTGAAATTTTACCAGGTTAGCCAGCAACAGACAGCTGAGTCTGGTGTGATGCACGTGCAGGAAGATAAGACTCCACGGGTGTTACCCTCAGCCATGGATGGTGTGGATGGTAAAAAGGTGACTGTAGAGGAAGATGGCTTTGATGTCAGCCCAGGGAAACCTTCACAAGGTGTGTGATATGACTGCTAGGGCCAGTTTGTAAACTTGCTCTGCTGGTTAAATTAGTAAAAATCATTTCCTATTTGATTTTTACTTGTACTCAGACTTTTGATAGTATCCACAACACTCGGCTTTTGATTTTAAAAAAAAATTATAATTGATAGTTTTGAAAACTGTCCTAGGTTGGGTTGAATGATCCTCCATATCTCTCTTTCAACGATGCACATGTAGTCCATTAATTCTGCATATTTAGCACACCTTTTGTTAGTACACATAAAGTCTACAGTTATTTTGGAACTGTTTTAGCATAGAAAAGCAGCACATATTAAAAATAAACCAAACAATTCTTAAGAAACAAAATACTAAGTGCATACCTGGATTTGCTTCAGGGCTACATCTTTATACATTTTATTTTCTGCATTTTTCATAGAAGATTAAATTATAAAATAATTAACGTCTACAGGAAGCTGTTGTTTGGCTGATGGCCCTTTGGTACCAGAGAATCTTCTGGCACTTCATAGCCTGACGCAGTTTGAAAATCTGATGCCACGTTTCACAGCAACTGTTCCACCATGTTGGTCTGAGATTCAGCAAGAGCAACAGCAGCGTCGCCATCCTCAGCATCTTCAACAACAAGGGGAAGCCACTCAGCATACACGCAGCTGGAAACTTGCTCAGAATGGGTGAGCAATCATTCATAAATGGTTGAGGAAGAGTAAAAGGACGAATTAAATTACTAAATACACTCTTTGGTTGACGGGACTATCGGATGCTACATCATAGCTTTGTGTGAAGAGTGTAGTGTGTTGAAATTGTATTTTTGATAATTATTATTTCTTTTGATTTTCTTGTTTTTCATGATTTTAGTTTTAAGCACTACATATTAGTGGAGAGTGTATACATATATATAAATTGTTACCAGTTTGTTAATCCCAACCCCAACACCCGACCCATATCTTATGATATCGTCAACATGAATTGTAGTTACACCTCTTTTTAAGGATGGATGCCTAATGCATGTTAAGTAAAATGGTATATTGTTAGGTTTTCTTTGTTGATAAAAGTCTGCTGCTAACTGCTGGTATTTTGTGATAGGACAACATGGGATGAGCACCTGTTTGAGATTGTTTTGCCTCGACCTTGTTGCATTGGCCATGTTGATGTCAAATTTACTCTACACCCAATGTGCACTACAGCTCCCAACATTGAGGTTGTACTTTGTGTTTTCTTTCTAACTCTGCTTGTTTCAATCTCTTGCAGACTGGCTCATAAAAACATGGTATTAAAGAAAATATGTATAAATACACATTGAGAAAAGTAGAAATAATGCGGTTACAGTTTGTTTAGCTTCGCATTTTAAATATTTATACATAGAGCCAGAGTAAGATATAGAAGAACCACTACCCTCCCCTCTCAAAAAAAAAAAATCTAAGCATTCATGCTTACTCTCTGTGATAATTTGTATATATGCTTTTAATACCTTTGTCTTCAAAAGGTGACGCTGTTAAAACAAAATATCGGTAATGTGGGACGTCAGATTCATCTTTCATCCCATCCAAAATCCAAAGACAGGCTTCCTAGGCCTTCGGGAAGTTCTACTGAAAAAGATAATATAAATTATGTTCTGGTGAGTGATTATCTGCTATGTTCTGATGTATACTTTTTGTGTTGTAGGTCGGTGGGATATTAATATTGTGATCTAGAGAGCTTTTTGCCATAAATAATAAACAGTCGTGTCAATCGCAACAGACAGCTGTGAAAAGATGCAAGAAAGGAAACAGTTTTTAGAAAATGTCCATGTACTACATTACTTTTTTTTGTTTTTTATAAGGATCCAGCTTTTCTGGAAAAGAACAATGCAGAAATTCTCTGTGGCCCCATTAAGCTGAGCAGCTGCCTTGACTTGTCAGGAGGAGGGGGTTTAGCCTCTCTGTCCAGTCCTAGTCTGCTTAACTGTAAGCCAAGATCCCTGTTACTTCACATCAAAGGTTTTAAAAATGAGACCAGTGACAACAGTGATGCAAGTGACAAAGCCTCATCGCCTTCTTCTGAAGAAAAGGCAGACAAGGTAGATTGTACAAAAATGTTTTATGTGCAACTTGTGTTCTTTCAAAATAATTTTAGAATGTTAATACAGATGATGTCCTAAGAATAAACATGTGTTATAAGGCTTGCGTCTCATAAAAGTTAACTTCAGTCACATACTTTTTTAAAAGGCAGTTTAATTTTGGTGTAACCCAATACAGAGCCAGTCCTGATTCATGATTTTTGATGTGAGTTGATTACTTTCGGGGTTTTTCCCCTCTGCATTAATTTTTAACTAATTCTTAGGCACCAGAGGTAAAGAAGAAAGGGATTTCCTACATGGAGTACAAAGGCATCAAGTGTCTGTTCGAGAATGTCCAAAGTTCAGGTGCATCAGCTGTTGAAAGACTGTCTGCTTCAGCTCCAAAGCAAAAGCTGACTGACATTAAAGGATGTGATTGGTTGGCTGAGATTTCATTAACAGTTCGTAAATTTAAAAGAACTTCTGTATTACGAGAAAGGCAGCAGCGAAATGCTATGTTGGAATCCCCAAGTTTTCATGATAAACTTTTGCGAGCTGTGACATGCCCTCCTTCAGAATTGCAAGGAATGAATGCTGAACACTATCAAAACCTAGCTTTGGATATACTTCTTTGGATTGGTTCTCTGCAAATGAATGATCCTTTGCATCAGTAAGTTTATAAAATAAATTGCAAAAATACTTTCAGGATATTTATTCTTTTGAAAGATTCTTACTAGATGCTAAATTAATTTTTTGTTACTTAGTCAGGTATCATTCTGGGCCACAATGGGTTATGCATCAAATGCAATTAAATTAACCTTAAAAGATGTTTAAAAGGGAAAATTTGCTGATAACTATGTAGTTTTAGCTTTTGTTCTTTATATCACCTGCCATCTACTTATGACAAGAATTTTATGTTTACAGGAGTGGCAGCAAATGTCTGGTTGTGACTTTGGAGCCTTTTTTGAGAGACCTTGTCAAAGCATGCTTTGTAAATGCCACTCGTACAACATCACACAAGTGTGCACGCCTGCTAGCTCAAAGCATTGAGTGAGTGAATAATGCATAAAGTTGATCTTGTTGGCAGAAATGTGTGTGTGTGATAGTTTTAAATAAGTTACAGAAATATTACTCTTTACCGGCAAGAGTTTGTCAGGTGTTTTACAACGAATCAGGTCTAAGGCATTGATGAATGATTAGTGAGAAATTTACTTCACATTAAGTTGAATCCTGCAGTAGCGAGCACTCATTCAGCCTGGTGTGACAGAAGCTCCTTAATGTAAAAAGAAAGGAATGTGCTACTTCTTAATGCAGAGGGAGAATTTAATATTAAAAGAATCCAATAACAGCACTGAAAATACTGTACGCACATTTAACAAAACAGTTTTGTCATATTTTGTATTGTACTGACAACACATTATGAAGCAGCTGAAAATCGTATTGATATCAAGGAAATTTGTTGACAGTTTTACTCTTTCATAAAAATCTATCATCTAATTACTAGCTTTTTAAAAGTAAATTATTTCTGGTTTGTAGCATTTGCAAGGTCTATCAGCACTTATAACTAGGAATGGATGTTCGTTTACAATGTTTTCAGGATAATAACTGTTTCATTCACTTGTCAGCTTTGTGTTGGGTGCTTGTTCTTTATTGTTGTAATATACTTGGAACTTCCATTATATGTTCCTCATAATAGCACTTTGATGTTTTGATTTAAGGTATGCCAAATTATCTGAAGATCAGGATTTGGCACCCAGCTTCAGTCTTTACCTGCTTCAAGCCCTTGTCAGCTGTCTGCCTCTCCTGGTCTTCTGTAGTTCAGCAGGTGCCATGCGGTGGTTCTTTGCCATCCTGAACCACGTCAAATGTATGGACACTTCACTAGTTGCACGCAGTGTCATGGACCTACTCAATAGTGTATCTGCTCAGTATCAACAGAACATGTCGCCTCTTCATGCACTGCTTAAAACAAGGTCTGTAGACTGTAGGCGTTCTGTGCAGAAATGATGTTTTATCCTTGGTGTTTAAATCCTTGCTGTTGCTCCTAAATGCTGCATTAGCAGCCTATGTACTGAATTTAATTACTGTGTTTATAGTCGCTTTATGTGTACTTCACAATCTGCATGAACTAGCTGATGAAGTTAGTACCTTTCCTTGTAGGGTAGTCTGGTGGCACAACGGTGCCTGTCACCAATACAGTGAAAGTTTGCTGTCCTGGGTTCAGCTCTCATCTCAGGCACACTGTTCTTTCTCTGCATGTGACATCTGTTTACAGAGCTGGCTGCCTTGCTGTGATATGGCCTTAATTGCTGGCTCAGCGTAAAACATCAACTCCATCCCCCTCCTGCCCCTGCCCCCACTTAGTACCTTTCCTCACAGAGAAACAAAGCAGAAATGAAACTTTTGATGTTTAATGGCAGGTATGGATTATATGGCCATCCATTTGATGTTGAAATGTTTGATGTGGAACTTCCGCACAACCTACGCCAGGGTCCTATTCCACCCTCTTCCTATGCTGCTGCCGCTGCCAAAGGTGCCTGTACATTTCATGGTCCATCTGCTGCCACCAGCGGGGCCCCTACTGTATCCAGTGCCAGCGCATCTGCTTCTGGATGTCAGAAGGAGGAACCTGATTTGTATGAAATGCTGAGCATCCCTCATGAGAAGACAGGGCGTTCTCAGGTTTGCAATATTTATTTACAGCCTCAGAACGGTGTGCAGTAATAATGATTATTACATCTTCCCAACCGTTGAAGGCAGGCTGAAGGGACTTTACATACGTACACACCTATAAACATAAACCACTAGAAGGCATACAATAATAATGTGAACTTACAGTGCAGCTTCACGACCATGATAGATCACACTCGCTGTGCAGACCAATAATGATAAATAAATGTGACAGCCAGTGGATAGTGAGGTATATATAAACACACTGGACAACATAAAGATGAGGTACAAGAGTAGAATGTAAAGCAAGGTATGAAGAGATGTAGATACTATGGGTGGTAATTGTTTAGCATGTTGTCAAGGTAGGATATATTTTTTTTGTTATAATAGCTTTAAACATTAAGGCTGTTTTGAACGTAGATGGGGAAATGCCAGAGGACAAACTATCATTTACTACTTTTGTGAGGGCAAGGAGTAAGTCATTGAGACTTTACCAGTAGTGGGGTGGAACAGTGAACAAGTTACGGGTTTTGACTGGAATATGATGGTCCTAAGCTCTTAGTTTTGCTGAAAGAAAACAAAGGAGCACTTTGGCCTTACCAGATTGTTGAAGTGTTTTTAGCAAGAGCCGAAGGATTCACAGGCAGTTGATCAAGTTTAGCCTCGATGTCAAGAATCTTGTGGACAAAAACTTGCTGAAGGCTTCAGGCAGTAAAGCAGGTGCGATGACCGTGGGCAGTTGGGATCTGTTTGTGCAGCCCAACAGGTGGTTGCATGTCCTAAATAGGCTTCTACTTGATGAACAAGGACTGATGTGACCACAGAGGAAATCAGTTTTTGCAGAATAAACAAGGTGGATGACTTGGCATCATTTAGCATCTGTTTATAGACAATCAAACCAGACATATGCAACAACCTCTCCACTCGATGCTTCGTTGGGGCGAACTTGGGTATGCACAGCAGGAGCATGGGCTTCCAGGACGAAGTGGAGAATGGCTGCAAGCATGTCAGCAGAGGTTGAGGGGCAGAGGACTAGTTCGGTTCCCAAGTCGTCACGAAACATAGAATGGACATTGAAGTCACCTACGACCACAGGTCGTACATTGAGCATGTTGCAGTGGTCAGGCAGATCATGAAATGCTGACAAAAACATGTCAGTCAATTTGTGGTGTTGGGTGGTGGTCTAGATAAACACATAAGATGAACGTCTTTGTCTGACAGTGAATGTCTTGCATTAACAAATTCAAATGATGAGTGTATAAAAGGGAGATCAGTGCTAAATGCAAAGTGAGTCAGCAGAGATATCGTAAAGATCACAGCAATCCCTCTTCCATGACTGGCACGGGAGAATGAATGTATACTGTAGTTAACTGTGGTCAGATTAACACAGACACTCTCATCACCCCACATTTCAAGCAATACCATAATGTCCAGATCATTGTCACTGTTGAACTCCAAGATCTCAGTTCTCTTCTGTGCTTGCTAGTTAGACAAGACAGGCTGAGCGTTAAAAAGCGCAATACAGAGGTATAGCGGAGAGGATGGAGAAGAGCATTTCCTGTCATTTAGAGTTGATGAATGCAGAGCTTTAACATTTGAGTTGTGATCAGAAGTCTATTGGAGTGATGAAGAAGATGACAAGGATGTGTGTGCCATCGAAGGACGGTATCTGTGTGGATTCTTTTTGCAGCTTGGTGATGCAGCGAAAACGCCTTGCTGGCTATAATGAATGTCAATTCTGTGTAAGGTCTTTATGCTAGGCAAATACACACTGTTGACATGAATAATAGTCACTGAACTTAGATAAAAATTCACAGTTTTACTCACTTCTTTTTCCAAAAGAGTCTGGCTATTAGTTCTGGCACTAATAACACAGATCTGTCTTTGTTTGCAAAAACCTGCACAATGCATGCAAACAAACCAGGGGAGATTGAAGCTGATGTCAACACTTCTAGTGGCAGCGGCAACAACAGGATCAAGCACGATCACTGGCACTGACAGAAGCTGATTTTGTGTGTAAGGGAGATGTGGCATGAAGGCAGTAGAAATGTGAACTCTGTGAGATCTAGGGCAGGGAAGGTCATCACAACACAGCATGATCATAGGGTCAAGCAGAAGGAATGTAAGTTACTGTTCAGAAGTGACTGATATAAACATGACTACTACAAGAATGAAATGCAGAGAGGCTACACAAAAAGTACAGTAAGATGAAAACGATAAAGATATTAGAATTGATGGGTATTTAAAAATGTCTTACAAAGTTACTGTCATTTATTTACATATATGCATACACATATATATTTATATATGTAGACATGGTGAAGGAAACCCTGAGAAAATCACTGTCAGAGATAAGTTTGAACCAAGATCCAAACCCACGACACCCAGTTCTCATTATTACTTCATTATTTCATTATGCTAAAAATAAAGTGATAACGTGTAGATTTTTATTTTTATTGTAAAATGGGGCTTGTGTGGTAGCATGTCCTGTACATGACCAAGGTACAAGTATAGTGGCTCCTACAAATACATGTACGAGGACAACAATTTTTGTTTTGTACAGGCAGAGTATATGCGACACCATGTCCTTGGCTTGTTAGAGGTTGAGCCACTTCCCTTCACATGCCATGCAACCTCTGATGGCACACGTGTTGAACGAATGGATGCTGCCTCTGCTGCAACCACAACCACCGCTACAGGATCAAACATCACGGCTCCATCTGTGCCTCTCTCTATGGGGCCTGTGAACTTGGACGAGCCACCGCCCTCAGGGGGGCTGCTTGTAGGAGGGCCATTTGTTAGTGGAGCGGTTGGAACTTCCACAGGATCCATGTCGAGTCTAGCTGTGGCAGACTCACTCAAAAAGGCACTGCAGACATATGCAGCCATTAATTCCAAGCAGATGCACCCCAGCAAGCTGCACCAGCTTCTGAGCTGGTCTGGGGGTGCGCCAAAGACCACCCCAAACTTCCTCACTCCCTCTGTAACCCCACCTAGTGAAGCATGGCAGCCACCTGTTTTACCTTCATTTTTAAAGGTGAGGTTACTCAGGAACATCTAACAATTGGCCTTTCCCCCCATATCACTATTTACCAAATGTGGGTGCTGCTGTTTCAGAACTTTTATTTTGAATTAAAATTGTTGCTTAGAGTATCCTGATTCTTGCAAAAGAAAAGTAGCCAGGCATCTTAAAGATGGTGGGTTTTTGTGGGAGGGTAGAATGAAAACCTTAAATGACTTCATTGTGCATCTGCTATAGAAAAATGCTTTTTTTTGAGTTAAATATTCTGGCATCAAAAGGGGGCAGTGTGTAAGTTGCTCATCAAGGGATGCTTGTGCAGGATGCGGATAAACACCAGTCATCACCACCACCCCTCCTCCACCACCACCCTTACCACAGCAGCCAGAGAAGTCGCTTCAGACACCAACAGGAGGAGATGGACAGCCAGACATCTTGAAACTACAGGCGACATTCTCTGGTCTTTCTCAGGCACCACAACAGCAGCAGGCAGCCCAAAAGCCCAACCCTTATCCTCAGACTCACACATTGCTTCAATCCCCACCTGACCAGGTGCTGGTCATAGAGAGGATGCATTCTGGTATGTGATCAGCATGCTAAAAATTGTTTGTTTATGGGATTTTGTATAGTTGATGCATTTGGTGGAAATTGACTCTGGAAAAAAATTGTCATAATAGACATATGGGGACAATATTTGACCAAGTTTATCAATTGTTAAAAAATAACTTTGCCACAGACTTGGTCAAACATGCATACATATTTTATCTAGTTAGGAATAAGTCAAGGGGAAGCAGATAGCCAAATGGTTTAATTTATGCTTCTTGCTTATTTATCAGGTGCAAGGCGCTTTGTGACACTAGACTTTGGCAAAGTTGTTGTCTTGACTGATGTGGTCATTCCCGCTTGTGGTGACCTTGCCTCCTTGTCCATTGATGTGTGGGTCCAAGGGGAAGAAGTGGATGGCCAGAGGCTTGTTGTGGCATCTGATATTGGAACACGAACACTTGTGATGAATAACATCATGCCTGCTCCTATCTGTCGATATCTCAAGGTAGGGTAAAAGAGCTCTTTGCAGATCTAACGTATTTTCCTCAATTCGTTACTGTTCAAATTTCAGTCATCCACAAAATCTTTTTGTCATATCCTCCAGATTAATTCAGTGCAACATGACTACAGGAGATGATATGCTACATTTACTCTTTAATCATTGAATGATAATTTTCTGACAGTGAGCGAGGTCCATTGGCGCAATGGTTAGTACTTTTACAAATATAGTGAAGGTGGGGTTGTCCTGGGTTCAGCTCTAATCTCAGGCACACTATTCTTTCTGCATGTGGCATCTGTTTACAGGGCAGGCTGCCTTGCCATGATTTAGCTGCAGTTGCTGGCTCGATGTAAAACACCAATTTCCCTTCCCCCCTCCATTCCCTGACAGTGCTAGCATATACTAGGCATGCAGGTCACTCCACTGGTCAGATGAGCAACAGTCCTGACAGCTGTAAAGACAACAGCAAAACTTGTATAGCAGTTTTTTTTTCAGCCTTCAGAATCCAGTCAGACAACAGCAAGGTCATGAAGTCTTAGTATCGTGGGTGCAAGCTTATTGTGTTGCTCATGAAAAACTACAACCAGCCAACAGTCAGCCATAAAAGTCAAGAAACATAAGCGTCAGCAAATGTGGCAGACATAAACAAAATGAAGGAATGAAAATGAAGGTGTGAGCGGAATAGCTTACTTGATCATGCAAAATACTTCTTAAAGAGATAGGTTTTGATGCTGGATTTAAAGGTTTTGAACATGAACACATTTTGAAGAGAAAGGGACAGAATTCCACACAGTAGGAGGGTTCAAGTAGGAGAAGGAGCATCTGTCAAATTTTTCCCACCTTATGTGTGGCACACACATTCAATAATGCCATATTACATTGGAAGGTGAGACTAGTTGCAGTCACCCACATATTTGGAAGCATGAATATTAGGCAAACAGGAGGTTGACAGAGAAAGAGTGTCATAAGTATCTTTAAATACTGTTTTAATCTAGGACAATATGCCTTGTTCCGAATGGCCAAGTGAGATTAGAAGAGCTGAGCTTGATTTAGCCAAATCTTTGACTTCTGAATGCTGCAGCTTATCTTCCTCTAAGTGGGCTTTGGATTAGCCCTCTCCAGATATGTGTGCTGCAGTTCTGGAGACAGTAAGTCATCTCAAGAAATGCTCCAAAGAAAGAGAAAATCTGGTCATGCCTGCAAATGCTGACTTCTGTGTGACTCCACTTACGGCAGCTTAACCCTTCATATCCTATGAGCCTATCGAGCCTCAGACCATCTGGCACAAATACGGCAATGCTGCAGTAAACAAGACCTGTACAACATGCATTACAAGTGTGAATTCATGGAGTATTTGGCTTGGAGACACTTTGAATAAAATTCCTTTGTAATTTTCTTTTCAATAAAAAGAACATAGCTTGGGCAGTGCAATTGAGCAATGTTGGTAGGCGAAAGATCATGACAACAGTGTGTGTGTGTAGAATAGCCTTTAAACCAAATGAAAAGACTGCTGACCCTTTTTTTTTTAAACAGAGCTTAATACAGTGGAACCTCGGTTAACGAACTTAATCCGTTCTGGAAAGTTGTTCGTTATCCGAAATGTTCGTTATCCGAAACAATTGTTTCCATAAGAAATAAAGGAAATAGATTTAATTGGTTCCCAGCCCTGTTGACATTTGAAAACAGGCTATATAGGTATTTGTTTTGATGAGAACAGTTCTAATGCAATATACATAATAATTACGAAGCATTTAAACATCAGAAAACTTGCCGTGTAGACGCGTGGTTGGAGGCACTGTTGGATTCCCCGCCATGAGCACACGTGGCATTATAAAATCGGGTGACTTCCTTTTCTGTAGCTTTGAGGTTAAAGGAAAAAGCTTGTCCAGTGTCTGCTCCTTCTGCCTTTTTTGTAAACTCTTGGTAATACGACATCACATATCCGACAATGCCACCTTCATACTTTGTGCCACAAAATCACTAAATACGAAGGATGCGCATAGATAAGTCGTAACTGGCTCGAGCGAATGATGACATGCTGGTCGGTCATGTGGTTCACGTGGCTGTATCCTTTTGTTCGCTAGAGACAGAAATTTTTGTTCGTTAACCGAAATATTCGCTATCCGAGGCGTTCGCTAACCGAGGTTCCACTGTATATAGAGGGTGGATACACCTGTGTACAATGGAGTCCCTAGGTGAAGACTGCTGACCTAGCTGACCCATGGGGTAGTGATTTGTTTGGTTAAAGAGCAGTTGTAGCCATTGGGCTCATGATAAATTGGTTATCTTGTCAGTAGAAGAGGAAGAGAATTTACTAGGAAATTTCATTTTTGCACAATAATTGCAGTGATGTTTCACAGGATTACACTTAACCATAGTCTTCCACTATTCTTATTGCTTACATTTTTTTTTAGAGAAAAAGCTCTTAAGTCACCAGTTAAAGACAAGCTCTCCCAAATAGGGTTTCTTTCTTTTTGTTCTTTATGGGAGAAAGCCTTGCAGTCTAATCCCAAACTTAAAGATTCTGAAAGGAGCAATTTAATAGACAATAACAAAGATGCTGCATTCATTTGATGATTCAGATCACAACAGTGGGAAGATACGGAGCTGGAACAACACGTTCGCGCATTCCTCTTGGAGCTTTCTACGGTCACAGCTACATCCTTCCTTGGGAGTGGCGAGAATATGTGGACTCTCATAGTTTCTCCCCGGTGGCTTCCATCAACTCTGCTCCTTCACCCCTATCTTCTCCACCACACTCCTCCCGGGGTTCAGGGGTTGCTTCGCCTGTCAAACAGCTGGAGGCAGCTAGCCAGTCTTCGTTGGTGCAGCATCTTGGGGTGTTCCTGTCTCTCCAGGAAGACTTGCACTGCCTTTACAGCCTGGCCTGCAGTCGCTTGTCTGGACTTTTATCATCCGTCTCAGATGCCCAGTTTGTTAGCTCTCACGTGAAGTACTACCTCAAACGTGGACAGCAACCTTTGGAGGAAGATGCCTCCATTCTGAAATCCTACAATGAGTGCCTACAGTTGCAGCTTCAGCTCAATTTAGCCCAGCGAGCCATAACCCGCTTACAGAGGGCCTTGGGTAAGTAAGAGTACTGCAGAAGGTTTGGGTCACCAGTTACAAGATTTACATTATTTCTTTCGGCACACTCAAATAGTCCATTAAAATCTAAGATAAACATATTCAAAGCCAAGATGTCAGTACAGTGAGGCTGATTTATACATCAAGCCTTATACAGCCATGCAATCATTACTCTATTAAAAATTAAAAATGCTTACCATATAACAGAGGATTTCTGTTTTGTAGGCTGTTGAGATTTGTGAGGTATTATGTCTGTATTTAATTTTAATTACCTTGGTTCAAAATAATGATTATTCATAAATCATGCTGTATACTCTACCATCAAGGGAAATTCTTGATTAAAATTAAGACCTTCCACATTGTGATTCCTTCTTGGATATGACCCCTTAAATATGTTCCCTTACATACTTCATATAAAGGTCATGTCTGTTGCAACTATTTCCCCAACGCAACTTATAACTGGTTTTTAAGAGCTTTATTTTCAACATTTAAATAAATTTATAGGTGTCTGAAGTCATTGTCGAATAAAAGCAGACTTTGACTTCCCTATTTAGACCAATCCCAGTTACCACCTAATTTTGGTGAATTTCAGCAAGTCTTAATAGGGAATTTTAATTGTATTAACTGTTAAACTGTGCCTGTTGGTATTATATGGTGCAGAGCTATAGCTTTTATTTCAGGTGTCAAGGTGGGTGGATATGATGAGACTACATCAGTGACCACTCAGTTACAGCAGACATCAACAGACAAACTGCGCGTCATGCTGGAAGGTCTGCTGGACACGCTGTTGGGTCTCACAGTTCCATGTCCAGCTGTGCCGCAACCTCCTGCTGCTCTCTATATGGCCCTTCCACCATCCACTGCTGAGGCCCTCTTCCGAAATATTTGTCTTCTGGGATCTCGTCACACGCAGGTTGGTGAAAGGAACTATCTTGCTTCCCTCTTCTGCTTCAACTCAAAACCTGTGTTTTGTGTCAGGATTGGCAATACTGCCTGTGTTGATTTTAGACAAGAGAAAAAAAAGACCCCAACATTTGTTGCTTGATTTGGGGTTATGCACACCCATTCCCCTTTCGAAATCTTAACCATATTTATTGTTGCACAAAGTGGAAAAGATTGTCCACACTGCTGAGGTAAGGCTGCCGATACAAATAAAAAAAGGTTGGAGATAGCGGTGTGGGTACAATAGTATAGAGACAGCATTAGAACCTTCTCTCTTTTGTACATTGTTACTTTAATGACTGATCATTTTGATATGTTGATATGCAGAATAATAATAATAGGATTTGTAAAGTGCATTTCCCCACATGGAGGGGAGCTTGATGCACTTCATTAGAGACCAGGAGCAGTGGGGAAAGAGGTCGTGTGATGTAGATGTCGCAATCGAGTACAAACAAGCACAACATACACAAACATGCATCAGTTAGCAATACAAGATCATGAAGGAATGCAGAGATAGGAGTGTTGGAGAGAAAGGACAACAGGATGGACGAGTTATATAATAGGGTTGTTTCCAAAAGAGAAATGTTTTAAGTCGAGATCAGAAGGTATGTACCACCCCTACTGTGTGGAGAGATGGAAGCAGGCCATTCTAACTACTGGGTCCAGAGAAGGAGAAAGAGCAATGACCAAACGTCTTCAGTCTGATATGTGGAATAGAGAGAAAACTGATTTGGGCCAAGTGAACTGACCTGCAAGGCTGGTATGGCAATACAAACTCAGATCGATTAGGGCAAGGCCATGAACATGGTGATCTTGAATTCGATGTAAGCCTGAACTGGCAGCCAGGGGAGATCATGCAGAAATGGTGTGGCATGCTCGGCCTTCCAATTACAGGAATACAATGCAGGCAGCATTGTTCTGAGTTCACTGAAGCTGGTCAAGCTAAGAAGATCTACAAAGAGAGAGTTACAGTAGTTAAGTCTGAACAACACAAATACTGACATAATCTGCTTGGTGGATTCAACAGAGAGGAAATGTCTGATGCAGCTGTTCCTGCAGTTTGAGAAAGATGGATTTGCAAGCTGAATTGACATGATTCTCTAGGGACAATGATTTGTTCAAAAAAATCCAAGATTTCTGACAGACTGGGAGAAAATGATGGTGGATCTGGAGAAAGTGATATAGATGGAGGCAGATTTGTATGTACATGTGTATGTACAGAGGATATCTGAATGACTTCATTTTTTCTCCCCATTGAGCTTTAATTTGTTCACCAATATCTAGTGTTTGACAGAGTGTTTGACAGAGTCAAGGGTTTGCTGAGTATTGGTAAAGAACATACTGTGGATTTAGCCAGCTGGGCCAGATGCCAGGATCTGAGTATCGTCGGCATACATGTGATACTGCAAACCAAAGCGGTGGATCACAGGGTCAAGTGGCCAGACATAATCAGTAAACAGGATAGGTCTGAGGACTGAATCCAGAGGCACTCCATGAAGCATAGCAGTAGGTTCTAAAGTGTCGAAAGCAATGGACAGATTAAGCATAGACAGGACTGATATTTGACCATGCAGATAATCATTCGCTCACCACTCAGACCAGAGCAGTCTCAGTCAAGTGGTGCTGACAGTAGGCTAACTGAAATGATTCCATGAGACTGTATGTGTCAAAATGTAGCAGATGATGAAAGTCAATTTTCTCCAGGATCTTAGATAAGAAAGGATTTTTGAAGACTGGGTGGTGGTTTTTTAGGTTGTCAGGGTCAAGGTTAGACTTCTTTAATAGTGGAGTGACAGTAGCATGTTTGAAAGAGGGACGAACAGAGCCAGCAGAAAGGGAATGATTGATGATGTCTGTGATGACTGGAATCAATGTCTCAAGGCAATGAAACAAGATGGTGGTTGGAACAGGATCTAGTGCACAAGTGACCAAACAAGTGTTGGGGATTTATTTCAAAGTCAGGATGGGCGGAAGGGCTGGAAAAGAGAAAAGCAGGAAGTTCAAAAGACACAGGTAAAAACCTGTATTTAAGTGGGGCAAAAAAGGGTTTGAAATTCAGATGGTTTGCAAATTTGCCTCACTCTTTTGATATTTGTTCATCTACTTTTAATCTTACCTTTATGTTCAGGTAAAGACAGGGCTGTTGCTGTCTCGGGTCTGCGGTAGCCAATCCTGGTGGGGAACCTTCCTTGGCAACATTTTGCAGGAGTTTTTCCACTCTGAGTATTCCCAGGTCTTTCCTCAGGACAGGTGTGTAAAACAATTGTTGATCTTGCTTTGCATCATTCGTACCCTGTGGCTACTTTTTACTCCATAAAATATCACCATCTTGTGTTAAGATCTCTGACGAGTACGATGACATGGGTATGCTACCAGTCCATATAAAAACTGTCTTGTCATGTTTCTTGCAGGGTATTTGTGCTGGTCAGTGCACTTGGACAGAAAGCATTGGCTGGGCCAAGTGCTGTCCACATCATGGACAGCTTGCTAGCAATGCTGACCAGTGTTCTTCAGCCACTGGTGGCCTCTCGTGACACATCATCCCGTGCTGGCAGCCTTGATCTTGGTCTTGTTAGCTGGATCCTGCTATTCTTGTGTCGAAACTTTGAGGCTGCTTTGAGTCCTGCAATAACTGACGAGTCAGAAAAGGGAGGCAAGCGGGAAAAAGAGGGTGATTAACCTATATTTTTGGGTTTTTTTCCTGAATTACAAGATTTTAAAAAATATTTTACTCTTTTAGTTTATGTTGTTATTGCTGAGGCACATGATGTGACAACCAGCTGTGGATTTATTAGTTCTCAGAAGTAATAATACTAATTGCCATCTCTTTAAACAAATTTAAATTAACTAAATTGCCTCAACAGTTGTTTCTCGAAGTGCTAAGACAGGCTGGAAAACAGTTTTAGTCAAAAGAAGAATCGGTTGATGAAGCACAGTTTGTTTTTTTTTTTTCAGGAAGTGGTGGGCGGTGGAGCTTTATCCAGGGCTCATGGAAGAGTCTCTGTCCCAGCAGTGGCAAGAGCAAGTCACGCAGGCTGTACAGTCGCTCCATGCAGAAACGTATCTTACACCACAAACAGAAACTGGAAGATATTGAAGCTGCCAAAACTCTGATGGATGTGGCAAAGGATAAGGTGTCACAGGTCTGGGATGTTTTCATTTTTAGCTCCGCTACCTTTTCTATCAAAGAGTTGTAGGTGTCAGACTCTGTGTCGGGTTTGGGAAAGTAGAAATAGGAAAGATTAATGCCAACTTATGATTTATTCCTGTCTTAATATGCTCAAACTTTGAAGCAGTTTTTGAAACTATGATTTAGCTTCCAATTTAGATTTTATGTTTCTTAGGTGCACATTTTTCAAACTTTTAATCAAGATATGGCACTAATATGCTATTTCAGTTATTTGCCAAATATCAAATTTTGATCCTGGCTTTGACTTGGCAGATAGTTGCTAGAAAAACTTGACTGTTATGATTTAAATTTGTTTATTGATTTCCTGATAATAGACAAAGGCCAGCAGCAAAGAGGGCAAAGCATTCCTAAAAGAGCAGGAGGCACTAATAAAAAAGGAGCTTGCTCAGTTCCGCAGCAAGGTTTGTTAACATACAAGCAGATTCCTACTGTCCTGATTTTGTTGTTTCACTGATCTCAGATCTCCCATCTTCTGTTCTTTGGTTGATGTTTCTCCCTTTGCCATTGATTTTTGGGTCAGAGTGATGCAAATACATCCAGAAACTAGTTGTCATTTTTTAAATATGAAAACAGACTTTCATATTTTATAGTAACAAATAAATAATAGTTACATTTAATGATGAACACAATTGCTAAATCACTTAGGTGTAAATGCACATTCCTACTCAGATGAACAAACTGGTATTTGGGCCACATGATACTGGCAAGTATCATTGTTCACTAATTGAGACCATTTTTATCTAAAGTGACCTGAAGATCAGTCAGTTCTTAATTTAATTCCTTGTCACATTTTCCTGCATTGTTTAAAACTTTGTCTCATGAGATTTCTAATGAAAAAAATGAATTCTTGGTTTAATTTGAATTTTTGGTGTCCTTGATTACATCAGAAACGAAGGAATCCATTTCTTTTATATCTAGTAATAAGCTAATACTACACAAAATAACAAATTGTAATCCAGACAAGGGAGCTTCTGGGCTCTCTGGTGATACCAAGTCTTCTTTTTGATCTTCGGGATCATTTATTTTGAAATACTTGGAAAACTTATGGAGGACCCTGTCCCTCTACTGCATAAATGGTTATTACATGAGCTTTGGATGCCTGGCAAATTGTTTGAGACAAAGGTGTGAGTAAACAATGAAATAAAGAGAGTAATGAAAGGTGGCCCTCATCCCTTTGATTCAGCTGAGAATAAGATGTTTAAATCTATTGGAATGATTTGTGAGAAGTTCTGTGCCTGTGGCAAATCCTAGAAGTATAGGAACTGGTCTCACCTGACCTAAATTGTTCAGCATTTCAAGGATATGATCTACATGAGACGAAATGATTTGGAGATTCTGAGACGCCTGCCTAAGGAAGATGGCGCTGGAAGTGGGGCAAAAGAACTGGAAGACAGCAGTGACTCTTTACTGGTGCTATCACGAGATCGTTGTCTGATGGTGGTGAGGGGTCTGATGGCACTGCTGCTAAGCATGGACTTCTCCTGCCATGTTGACCTTTTTCTGGTGGCTTGTAAGGTAGGTTGCTTCACTTAATCTGTATGCTTGCATTCTGGGTTGTTTATAGTTACGTATGTATTGACTGTACAGTATAGTTTTGTATATATCTTGCTGATAGTGTTTAGATATGTCTAGTTATAAGTACTGTGTGTACTTTTTTGTGTATATACTGGTAGTGATCAGCTGCACACTATACAGTTTTGACATAGACTGCTATGTGCATATAGACATCATGTGTAAAGGGAGGTAAACCAGGGAGTTGCTGTGCCACCAGCTGGCTTCGTTCGTACACATGGTTAAAAAGTAAAGGTAGCTATATATACACACACACATCATCATGTCATCAGGGAGAAAGTGTGTAATTATTCAGAAACAGCAATGTGTGTTTGCATCCTTGTCTGCAAAAAAAAAAAAAAAGAAAAAGAAACCCAAAGCAACAGTAGTACAAAAGAAACAATAAGTATGAGATGAGGTGACATGAAGAACAAGCAAGAACCTTTAAAGAATAATGCATTGTGGTATCTTGAGGTAAAAGACCAAAAAAAAAGGACATGTTGGCTATGGAGGAAAGAATGTGTGTTGCCATATGCTTAATCTGTCTTTACATGTTGGTTATGTCCACATGGAGGAAAGAGAATATATGTTGCCACATGCCTAATCAGTCTTTATAGGCTGAGTGATCTTGACATTCTAGTAGAGAATGTCCTTAAAAAGAATTGCCATAACTCAATGATCATACTTTTTTTGCCTTCATTAGGTACTGGCAAGAATTTGCGTGGCCACTCGACCAGCATTGCGACTGGGTGAGGTGATGTCACAAGACCAGCTTGAGTGGCTGGTTCTTCTGGCAGTTCATCATGATGCAACTTACGGCCCCACTCTTTGGGGAGGACCTTGGGCTTCGCATGCCATCACCTGTCTGCTGCAAGACCTTTTGGAGGGTCAGCTTGGAGTTTAATTACTAGCTGTTCCCTTATTTAAAGCATTAAATAGTATACTAGCAATGATTCCTGGGTTAATTTCTGCTGCTCACTCTTCTGAATCTTGTCAGGCCTTGATTGGTAAACTTCCCCTGCCAACTCAGCAGAAATGGAGACTCTTACATGCCCTAGACGCAGGAACCACTTGCAATTCACTACCCCTACAACCACAAGCTTTCGTATCTTTTCTTATTAGGGAGTGTGAAACTTAGCATTTTCTCTTAACCTGTTTGGAGTATTAGTAGAAATAACAGTGTGGTATTTTCAACAGGAGAGAAAATGTACCCCAGGCATTTAGCCTCTTCAGAGGAGGATCTTTTGAGGTCAGAAGCAGATGATGAAGAACAGCTAACTCCCAGTGCTACATCTCTTAACCTAGATGAAGTCACAGATGATGATAGTGGTAAGTTTTTGTACAAAGAACAAGTTTTTTTTAAATCAGAAGCTAGAGGAGAAGTATATGTTTATCTTGGATATCACTGTCTTTTGCTATGGGCTAGCTGAAAGGGAGAAACATAAAGGGAGACGATATAACTAAATTTTTAACAGCACTTATTATATTCCTGTAGCATTCTGACAGCTGCTTAAAGAAACTAAGACAATAATGTAATAAGAAGCATGATAATTAGTTTGTTCTGATTGTAATGATTCTCTGTTATGTAAGTTGCTTGTTTTGGTTCCAGACAACTTGACTGATGGGGCAGTTGAAAGCGGGATAGATCCATCCTTAGACAAGGACACCACTCTTATGATGGATTTGCTGATGGAAGAAGCAGAACTAGAAGGCGACAGCCTTGATGCTCTCTTTATGGTGGAGCCACCACAGACATCGTCAAAGATGTTCCCAGGTCTGCATCCAGCCTTTTCTCCATTTTCTCCCAAGTCCTTCTCCTTCTCGAAGAAGAGTAAGCCATTCCCAGTCTCCCAGCAGAATGGACAGATGGAGTTTGGAGATGGACAGATGGAGTCCTCCATGACCACAACAATGTCCGATGACGCTGGGTAATGCACAGCGTAGTGTGACAGTGTGGCTGAGTGAAGTGGAGGATGGGCAATAGGCAGAGAGAGGTGCTTGTAGTGTGACTGTTTAAAGTGAAGGAAAACAGAATAAGCTAAAACAGATTATGTTATGCATCAGTATTTGAATAACTAGGCATGTTTTGTAATAAGCAAAGACCTTGGATATTTTTGGAGGTGGGGGTAGTAGGGAAGGATTTATATAGATTTTTCAAAGGTAATGTGGATGAATTTAAAGAGAAAACTTAAAAAATATATAAAGTGTGAGCAAGAGTTATATAATTTCAAGATAGAAGCAAGTGAATATGTTTTTGCATGCACATATGTACAAATGAGATGTCAAATAGCATGCTGGAAGATGTGTAAATGAAGACTCTGGGATGGAAAAGAATGGAGCAAAGCCCAGTTATAGTTATTGTGTGTTGTAGGCAATCTTCAGACAAGAAAATTGGCAGACTGCGCCTTTTGAAGACAAGGTTGAATAATTTAATAAGCACAAAATCTGGCACAAACAGCCATGGTCTATCTGTTGCACAAGATGCACGTCTGGAATTTGGTTTGCAGTGGTTACCTGAACTACGTCTGAGAGTAAGAGAACATTTTGTGCCTGGCGTGGCTCATAATCTTAATCATATTTTCTGTTCATGTTTTGTGGTGCCAAAAATTTCATTGTCATGCTCTTCAGAATGCCTGTATTTTTTTGTTTCACCATTATTTTAGGCACTTTATAAGAAATGCATTTTGGAAAAGAAGCATTTACTCACATACACATTCACATCATTAGGTGTGAGTTTCCAGGCTGAGAGGGAACAAGCAATACATTATTTTTAAGAGCAATCAAAAAGTAAAAAAATTGTTGCTTTATGAAATTCAACTGGCAGAAGGAATACTAGAAAGGAATATAAAAAAAAACTTGAGGTATTACAATATGCCTGCTTTTTGCATTTCCATGCTTTACCTCTGCCTCTGTTTTGTCTTCCTTCATTGCTACACATGCATTAAATTGTCTTTTTATTATCACTATTTGTACTTCTCAAGAAAAACAGGAATGATAAATCTTGTGCTCATTGAACTCTATTGATGTAGTAAGTCTAACCCTGGATAAATGTGAATGTCAAACCCTGTGCTTTCTGCTTTACTGTTTCAATAGATTGCATTTAGTTAAGCAGAAGTGTTTGCCTGTACTTGACCTTTGTGTCTTTCTGTGCAGGTCATGTTGTCAGTCCACATGGAAAGTATTTTAGGAGCCTTCACGTTTCCCATCCCACCTCCTTCACAGCTTCCGCACATCTTGGGTGAACCACCATCAACAGCTGGCTTTGCATCTACTGATGATGAGCTGTCGCAGGCAACTCTTCCAGGTTATGATGTGAGTGTTGCAATACTAGAGTAGAGGACTTCATAGGTTTTTCCTAAGATCACATCTTGAAATTGACCAATTTTCAGTGAAAATGAAAGAAAGCATGTTTACTAATTAGATGGAGCAGAAACTAAAAAGAGGTCAGAGAAAAACGGTTTTGCTTTATAGCTTAGTGAATTCAGTCCTTCTATTCACAAATGTTTTTTTTCTTCCATCAGATTTTGACATCAGCAGCCATGCTGAGCCAGTGCTTTGACCACCTCTTCGCACAGTTATTGCATGGACGAGTCAGTCTAGACACAGTCTTGCAGCTGTGGCTCACTCTCAACCAAAACAGCTCCTCCCCTGTTTCTCAAGATGATCACACCTCCATGACCTTTAACTCCACCTGTATACCTTCTGTACCTCTTGGACCTCAGGCTGTCAAACATCTGATGGAAGCTGTTGTTGCAGCTCCTGTAGTTTCGGTGCGATCCTGGGTATTTGTTCTGCACACCATGTGCTTGCTCATCAACCAACGAGCTGATGCTGTGTCAGTGCTGGAAGAAGGAGCTGCTGGTGGTATGATGGGTCAAGACTTGCCGCTGCTGGATGGGGGCCTTAACTCAACAATGGCATCTGTTGTACTAACAGATCCCAACCTGGTACCCTTGATCATCAAGTTTCTGTCAGGGGCATCAATCAACTCTTCTGCCAGCAGTAGCCTTTACCAAGTAATTGAATTTTGAAAGATATGTTTGTATTGTTAATTAATCCTGAGGTAAGCAACTAATTTTTGTTGCCTAGATTAATATTTGTTGAAGGTTGGAATATGCCTGAAAGAAAGGTGGACGTGTTCATTAAAAAAAAATGTCTTTCTTTCATCTTGAAAGGCAGGGCCTACAGCCACAAAAGCTTTTGATGACTTTCTTCGCCGCCTTCTCTGCAAGTCTGTGAACCTCAGTGGCCAGAACCTAAAGGAACTCCTCTTGAAAATAGTCTTTCAGCTTACTACAGAGAGGTACCAAGTGTCTTGGCCAATATTGTAGCCTTTAGTTCATTTACCCTTTTTTTTTTTTTTTTTTTTTTTACACTTGTCAAATCATTGTTTAAATGAAATAATATATATCCCATGCTCTTGTTAGTATTTTTTTTCAGTGGTTTTACCAGACGACATAACCATAGGAGATACCAACTACTTTTTCTCTTTTAACCAAGTGAAGTTTGCTCCCCTGTTTGCAAGTCCCCAGCCCCAGTCCCCAGAGCTGCAACTGAGGGGGTTACTTTCCTTGGCTTGCTATCAGCAAAGGACCTGTATCCTCTGTCTTTTTTACATGGTTACCTACAGTGAAGATGTCTGGCCTTTAGCTTACTGCTATGTGCTTCGTGCAGTCTGGATGCCCCTGGGTTTGAGCCTTCTGCTTGTATATGGATCTTTCCTGCCCCACTTTCAGTCAGGCCAAGTCTCCAGAAAACAGCTGTAACCTCTGCATGGCATGCTCTTCATTTCATCACAACTCAACTGTGCAGTTTAGAAGAGCAGTGAAGGCATGTCCTGAGAGATAAGCCTCTCAAAACTCAATACTTTTCAGGCTATTTTATAAAGGGAAAGTGAGTTTTTCTTCCATTTGCCTGTCATCCTGGTGTTTTTAAAGTTTGGAACTCTTGAATACCTGTCTAGCACATATATAGCAAATGTTAAAGAAGGAGGCCCTCTGAATTGCAGTGCTGCCAGCCGGACGGAGGCTTGCAAACAGGGTAGAAAATGAAAGGGCAAAGGTAGCTATATATCTCCTATGGTCATGCTACCTGGTAAGTCTTGAAGCATAAAAAATCAGAATTGATTGAGAAAAAAAAAACATAACCTGGGTAAAATATTCTAAACGATCACTTAGCACAAGGATCGGCTCAGTCTTCCATCTTGACTGTGGTTTGGCAGTTAGGAAGTAGACCATAGGAAAGTGCACACTTTCTTACACAAATTGTCTTATCTATGATCAAAGGGGAAAAAAAAACCTGTCAGCAAAATGGCTTTCCCCATAAAAAAGCTACTCCCCCTTACATTTACTAAATTTCCTATGAATAATTTGTATCGCTTGTTCCATGTGGAATTAACTGCCTAAACACATGCTGCTTCATTCTGCTTGAAATTGTGATGTTTTAAGATTTTTTTCAAGTATGCGAGTCTTTACATCAAATTCCCATTTACTTTTTTTTTTCCTCTCTCAACAGAGGAGCAGTTGCTACGTGTACAGGACCTCTAGATGCTCAGTGCAAGTTTGTGGAAACTGTAGCAAGCCTAACATTTGATTCTGTGGATCTGAATAATGCCATCTCAGTTGTGGCGGCCATCTCAGCTTTGGTACATCAGCACATCCTTTGCCAGGACCCTGTGTTGTGCTCAAGCTCACATGACTCCTCCATTAGTGCTCGGTCCTGCTTCAGCGGTCTCTTCGCTTCGCTTTTGCGTGGTGGTGAGTCTCGAGGTGCTGGAGGGGAGGCAAGCAGAGACCAGTTAATGTGTTCTCTGCTACGACTCATTAACAAGCTGGTGCAGGTGATGTTACCTGGTTCCCAGCCACGAGGTGCACCAGGCACTTTGAGCTCTGGAGGCATGGAAAATGTCAGACTGTCAGAGGCAATGTCAGATGCAGCTAAACTCAACCGGGCGTTCTCCTCACCCATGTCCTCGAATGCAGTGCCTATGGCCTCATCAACAATGTCTGATGATGAGAAGAGGCAGCAGACAAGCAGCAACAGTGGGGTAGTGAGAGATGGAGGAGTGGGAGTTGACACAGCCAGCAGCGAGAGAAGGCAGATAACTGAGCGCTATGTTGCAGACCTCATCCTGGCCAACCATTTGGTCATGCAGAATCTTGTCCAAGCCCTCAGCTACTGCAGCAGCAACAAGATGGCACTCATCCTTGGCTCAGCGCCGTCTGCTCCCTCCTCAGGCCTGGGAGCCACCAGTGACAGCTTCAACATGGGGGATCCCCTCTCAGTGGGGGATGGCATATACCAGATCCTGTGCACACTGAACGGTCGAGCCACAAACTCTAATTCAATGATCAACAGCTTGTTCCACTATCTGTCAGCCAACTACACTCAGATGAATCCCAGTTCTTTGTGTCGCCTGTCAGAACCTTTACTAAAGTTTCTTTTGCGAGTCTTAGACAGTGCTGCAGCTGTCCGACACTTTGTTCACCTGGGTGAGTGTGTCAATGATTCTTTGGTGGCACACTAGCTGCCTAAATTGCCTGTTGGGTCGCATTTTTCCTGCAGTTTTTAGGTACTGTAGACATGTAGAAAGCAGTGGCAACATTGATGTGACTTCTAGAAATATAAGTGTAGAGAGTATGTAATGATAAATTTTAGGCAGTTGGGGTGAGAAGTTGGGCAAGGCACACAGTTTACAAAACATTAGCCAAAAAGACTAATGAGTATATTTGTACACTGGAGAAACATTTGTTAACTTTGCTTTAAATGCTCTAAAATACATTGAGTTTAAAAAAAACTGAATTGTTTGTGAACAAGCTGAGGACTAGATGAAAGGTTATAAAATGTCAGTAAGTATTGACCCGACATTTTCTTTTTCTCCAACTGGAAATGAAAAAGGGGAGTAGTAAAATTCAAAGGCAAGAATTACTACAGACCTTGAAATGCTAGGTTAGCATTGCTTTTCCTGTAATTTACATTTCTGCTACAAATTTCACTTGCATCTATCTCTCAGTTTTATGTGATCCTTATTTCATTTATGTTCTTCACATTTTCTTAGGCATTAGAGATTTGATCTGTTATTCTGTACTTGTGTCACTACATAGTAAAACAGAGATTGTGCTCATTTCTGTGCGTTTAGGTGGTATTCAGGTCGTATGTAATAGCCTGGTGCGTTCCAGTCAGCAATTTGTGTCTGTGGGGCCTGGTATTATCTCGACAATAATGCAGAACATGAGCAGTCTTGGAGCTACCCTTGCTGATGAGAAGGCTAAGGCTGCAGATTCTGAGAATGTGGAAGGGCTTTTCAACTTTGCTCCTTTAGGTGAGGCCAGTTCAGAATTTAGAATAAGATTTATTTATGTGTGTAAAGCTTTCACAGCAGCTATCTCAAGGCAGTATGAACAAAAGCTTTGAAGAGTCTTGTTTCTGGGAGATATGTACACATTTTTTAATGAACAGTATCAGAGGAATATGTACAAAAATAAAACGGTTTACAAGTAGCTAGAACTATAATAGCTTGAGCATGATGTACAATACAAAATTCACAGTTATGTGAAAGTTTTTAAAGCCATTTTTGCAAATACCTAGTGTAATTGATTTACCCTGACTGCTACTTTCTCCACCTTCTCTCTCTGCACTCCGTGTTCCTGGCAGTGTTTGCTGCGCATCTATGTTTAGGTGACTGTGATGCCCTTTTCTGTCTTACAGCATCATTACCTAGTGTCCCTGTATCTTGTAGAGCTCATTGATCTTGCCTTTATGTAGGAAAATGTGCTGTATAAATCCAATTATTATTAAAATTTGCATCTGTCAATATCTATTAAGAATAATGTCATTTTGATTAAGGATGGTGTTCCTGTTGTATGTGACAGGTACAATAGTGGCAACCAGTCCAACTGCCAGCCCTCCTGATGCCCTCATCCAGACCTCAGCACCGCATCGAAGAGCACGCACAGCAGCATGGAGCTACCATTTCTACCCAGATGAACCATGGGTGGAGCTAGTAGTTACACTTCCATTTGCTGTGCTACTGAGGCAGGTTGACATCAGACCCCATAGTGGTGCTCTTACCAGTAGGTAATTTTTTGTATTTGGTGATCATGTGTGTGAGTGAGAGCAAGCTTGAAAGGGTGTGCATATATGTTTATGTTTGTTCATAAAGGTGATTGTGTGCATGCTTCAGTATTAATCTTCTCACTGCTCTTCAGAAAAGAGTCAAAGCCTACATTTCTGTCATTAGCATATGTCTATCATGGAAGCATCTTTATTTTTCCTCAAACTTATACTAAATTGCTGCTCCTTCAATATCATTGATATCATGCTTGGGATCTCTGTACTCTTCTGCAAGAAATAAAAATGCGAAAATGCATTTTTGTAATCTGCTAATGGTTATTTCATTAGAATTTCACTAGTTTTTAGTGCAATTTTGTGATAACCTGTGGTTGCACATTACATTTCATTTGCATATGGTTTTACTCTCTTTTTTAATATCAACATATATATATATACACACACATGTATACATCGCTGACATCATTGTGCCCTGGAGACCAGATGTGTCAGGTATAAAGATATCCATTTTTTTCATTCCTTGGGCAGCATGTCCATCGTTTGTGTCCCTTGAAATCAGCCATGATGGGCGGACTGTGATTCCTACCTCTCCACCCTTGGTGACCTGCAGTCTGGCAATCATCAAACTGCAGCTGCTGCGGCCTGAAGTGGTCAGTTCTGTCACGTTGCGCTTGCACCGTCCCCGGGATTCCATGACCATTGGTCTGCAGCAGGTCTGTCTGCGTGGCCAGCGAGCCTTTGGAGAGGTTGGAGAGGGGCCTAGTGCTTTGTTACCTTCAGAAGACACCATGTCGACATGCAGGTTTGGTCAAACATTTATGAGAATTCTTAAGGGTTTGGCTATGAGTGCATGCAGATAATGCAGATTAATGCATCCATGAAGGTGTATTTATGTCTGCACATATTTACAGGTATAGATTCTTCTAAAGTAATGCAGCTAGAAACTATAATTGTGTTTATAGTTTTAGTTTTCTATAAAATCAAAAAGTTTGCTTATTATATCATATTTTGCAGTATGGGCTGGCTTCGCCTGCTGTATCACTGCCTGATGTCTCATCCAGAAGTGGCAGCTGAGGTGGCTCATGCTGCTACCCCTACCTGTAATCTCCTTAACACCTGCACTTCCCTCCTCATTTCGCCCACCGCAGCCTTGTATGCAGCCAAGATTGAATCAGTTCTTTTGAAGCTGGGGCTGAGTTCTGTGGAGATTGGTCTGGCTCTCATCAATAATATCCTTAGGAATCAAGCCCAGTGTACAGGCCGAGGTAAGTAGTTGGTCCTTGTGTAGATAAAGTGTTGAATTCAGCAGACGACAAATTTTTCTCTGTTTGAACAAAATTGTTCAACATACACTAGCAGTGGCATTCATAGTGCTTTGTTGCATATATCTTAGATGCTGAAAGTATGATTTTGTTACGATATGTTACTACTAAGCTTTATTTAACATTTTCTTACAAGCTTCTATAGTTGTATGTTCAAATGCATACACCTACATACCTACAATAACCTACAGAGATTGTATTAGTTCATATAAAAAGAACATCTGACCCACTCAGCTGTTAGCAAGGAATTTTTTTAAATTGTGCAGTTAGCAAACCGTGGGATGCTAATGTGTAGATTTATATTTACAGACAGCTCAAAAAGTTTTGTTTCTAAGATGCAGTTCTTGAGAAAATGTTTAGGGCTGTGTCCAAATAAGCAGATTTTCTTGTGCATTGTGACTTTTTGTTGAGATTTTTTGAACAACTGTTAAACAATTCTCAGATGTGTATTTTCAAATCATGAGTAAAAAGGTGACAGGCTGGTGGTTTTGTGCAGGAGGTGGTCACATCTACCTTGGTCGCGTGAGTGGAGTTTCCAGTCCTTACACAATGGAAATCTTGTACCAGCTGGGAATAACACAAGACCTTGGAACAAAGAACAGGTTAGTCTAGACTTAAGTGTGCATCACGAGTCCTTTTTGCCTCCATCATTGGCTCCTTCTCTGCTTCATTGTGAGAGTGCATATCTGTAACCTTATTCTTGCCTCAGTTCTTTCACCATTATTCCTTTGCCTTTAGGTTTCTGTCTCTCTAGCCTTTCAATTTTGGCTGTATGGTGTTCCATGATGTTGAATGTGTTTTAATATTTTTTAAATTAAGCTTTTGAAAATTGTCCCAGTTTTGTCAACCCTTTTCATGTCTACTCTTTTTCATTGCCAGTGCGGTGTTTTATTCTTTGTGCTAGGGTTCAAGCCTTGCTTCAGTGGTTGGCTGATAGTGCCCAGGCCTTCATCTGCCGCCAGATGAAAGATGAGCGCATGGCTGATTCCAACTCACCCATACCAAGCCCCGCTCCAGAGCATGTGCATTGCGTGGCAGCAGTGCTGTGGTATAGTCGTGACCTTCCTGTGGAATACAATCTACAAGAACTTGTGACAGAAAACTTTGTGCAGTAAGTTCACTTTCTTTTTTTCAAAAAAAGCATTAAATAAAAAATTTAATCAACAGAGCTGGTACATTTATCATTAGGATAAATCCTTGTTGACACCTGCTAGAAGGAGACACTGGAGGACAGTTGATGTTATGAGTGGGTTCCAAAGATCTAATTTTTGCAGTTTGCTGAGCAGAAGTATTGATAGATATTGAAAAGTTGCATAAATATTTGTATTCAGTGTTACTTTGCATTGTAGAATTACAGTACCTTGTGACAGTCATGCCCATGTTCTCCCAGCAAAAGAGAGTGTTCATGTTCAAGATGTTTGGTCAGAAGATGCAAGAGCTCTGGGCTTACAGTGCTGAAGTAGATTGCGTCAATTTGTTACCGTGCCAGCTGCCATTCATATTTATTTGTTGTTGCTAGATTCCTGTACACCTGGTCAAGCATGCTTCCTGTGGACTCGGTGCTGAAGAAGTCCATCAACAGTGTGCTGTGCGCATCGTGCTACATCCACCCTCCCTACTTCAGGCTGCTCCTACGCCTGACTGGCTTTGTCATCCCAGAGGGAGTCTCCACAGCTGTCACCGATGACAGCAAAGACAGTGCCACCAGGCAGCATCAGCAGCAAGGCATAGGGGGCGGGTCCATGACTGATGACTCAAAAGAAGCTCGCTTGCAACCTCAAAACTCACAACCAAGTCATTGTGGGTTGGATGCTGGTACCATGACAGATGATTCTAAAGAAGCCACGCTTCTCAATCACACACAATGGGTGAGAGCATCTTTGTGTACTGTTTATCACTGTCCATCTATTAGCAGCTTTTTTGCTTCCAACTCATTGTGCTTTGCTCTTTTTCATTAGGTTTTTTCCAACAATAGGTTCCAATGGAACCTGTTATAGTATTTTATGATATTTTATTAATTTGTCCATCTAATAATATCTAAAATGTATTTTTACCATGGCTAAATTTTACAATTTATTCACAGGGTTTGAGAAACACCATGCTAGACTGCAATCACTTGGCTACCATTGCAGTAGTCAGCCGTTCACCTGCTGCTGTATCTCAGCTTTTGCACTCTGGGTTGCCTGCAATACTGACCCAGGGGTTGGCTGAATTCTGTAGTCACCAGATAGCGCTAATTGCGGAACAAAACCTGGCTAGCGATGCCAGACGACAACGGCAGGAAACCACAGATAATGGGCCACGCAAGGTTGATAGAAGTTTCTCTGGTGTGTAGCCCTGTTCTTTGCTGTGTCTCTGGTTTTAAGTTTGTTGTGATTGGTGGCAGATTTTGATTGTGGGTTGAATTGTGTGTTTGCTGCAAATGTATGCATGTATACATCTGTGTTATAAACATGAAGAGAAAGTATTTGAAAGTATTTGGCCATGTGTCCTTCAACCACTTTGCTCTGGTCTTTAACACAGGAATTGTGACATTTATTTTGGGATTTCAGAGCAAGGCTTTGGCAGTCTGACTGCTGACTTGGTGGCAGCCATTTTGTCATTTTTTGCTGAGCTGTGTTGGGAACCCAGCATTAAGGATTGGCTGGGCACATCAGAAGGCAATGTGTTCTGGCCGGCGCTTCTGACATTGCTATGCAACACTTCAGCACAGAGAACGCCAGTTGCATGCATCACTGTCTCTGATCGACAAAAGGTAAGCGGCAGATAGACTTAAGCTTGATTTCAGAATGCTAGAGTACTTCAGGGGAAGTAGGTCACTGTTTTAGGCCTGTTCGGGCAAAAAAAGTAAAAGCAGCAGGAGGAAAGGGTTAAACTCTTCTTTCTCATGCCATTCCAAGACTTGATGAACTACCATTGTTCCTTGCCCATATGGTCATTAGGAAATGGGAATCTTTGTCCTTGTCTCAGAAAGGTGTTACTGAATTATGAATCTGCTCAGTATGTGAACATTCTTTCAACAACAGCAAGACGATTGCCTTTTTTTGGCTGTTTAGGTTTCAGTTTTGTGAACAAATAACTTTAGATGGGACATAATGAAACACACCTTTCTAACAGCATTCAGCTCGTGTCCACATTTAAAACATTTAAAACCAAACTCAAAAACGAGACTGTGAAACTGGGTCTTCAGTTAAAACAACAAAGAATTAGATTCGCATCTTTTTCCCAGGATATGTTTTCCAGCTAAAATTTAAAATAATTCTTTGAGACATCAATGTATTATCAATTTCTGCCTCCAAACAGCAGTTGCTGATCTTGATATCTGATCTCGTTTGCTTATTTCCCCCTCACATCTTACAGGTATTGAATGCAGAGGAGAGAGCCCTGATGGAGACCACCGCCATCCAGTTTTTCACAGGTGTTATCTCTTGTCATTCAGTCAACCAACTCTTCTTTGCCAAAGTTCTCTGTGATGTTATCCGACAGCAGGGTGCATCACGGTCAGGTCAGTTACCTTTTGTGATAATGATGTATTCTAGCTGCAAAGATTTAGGAACTTGACTTCAAGACAAGACATGCACAAAATTTGCAGGACTCATTTTTACTCCATACTATGTTCTCAACATTTCATCATCTGTTTGTGCTAGAAATGGGGTGTAGCGTAAGGAGTTTTTTCCTGTTGTTGGTATATGTCATTTGTTAGTGACTTAATTGTATTCAGGAAAAATGCACCTCATCTTGTGCTCATTCAGGGACTTTACTCGGCACAGTACCATTGTCTGGCTTCACGCGACGCATGCTGCTGCAAGTCTTACTGGAGGATGAGAAGATACTGGTTGCTTTGCGGATGTCCCCAGACCTGTACTGCCACCTCAACACCACCAGCCCTGGAAGCAAGGGCAGCAGTTGGCGCATGCATCACTCAAGCTTTGGTGCTGGCCGTGGCTGCTGCTCCCTCATTGCCAACATCAACAGCCACTGCTCAGATGTCATGGCTCAGTTTGGAGGTGAGAACAGTTGAAATGGCAATTTCTTTTTGAAAGATATTTTATCTGACGAGAATGTGAAAGATTGTGAAGCATTTCACTAGCTTCCACTCTTTAGACAATAACTTTTGCCCCGCTTGGTGTGCTGTGTTAGATATAGCCTCTGAAACATCAATTTCTTTGGGTAGATCCTACAACAGCAGCCATGGTGGCTAGCAGTCTGCTGGAAGGTCGAGATGACAGCAAGCAAGCAGAGGTTCTGGCTAAAGAGACCACAGAGCTTGGCATTGAAGTGATGGAATACATCAATGCAGCAGGTAGGTTACTAATAATAAATAATAGCAGATGGCCGAATGTGAAATGGACCAGTACGTCTTCATACGGCTTCGAGAGGATCAAGAGAGTGAAATGAATTTAGAAGAACAGCTTGGACAAAACACCTTTCTGTGCAAAATGTAAGTCTTTCATCATCAATCTGAATGGCAGGTGTGCTGGCAAAAGTGAAACGTGAGAAGAGTCCATCTCCATCTAAGACAGGTTTACCTCCCAGACCTCCCACTCGCCGTGGTCATGCCTATGAGGCCAACTCTGCCAGCCTGAAATTCCCTCACTGTACGCTGCATCTACAGCACAGCCTCATGAAAGGCAAGTTGAAGTAACCTAGTAACACTTTCACTGCCTTCCTCCACTCACAATTCTTTTCTCATTCTCTCACATGTTAGTAATTTTTCGTCTTTTAAAGTCATATTTTGCTGCGGTCTTGTGTACATTTTAAGCAGTAGATGGAGAAGTCTTCAAAGGCAGCCTGTGCTTGTATTTGTGACATAGATGTTTCTGCTCATCTATACAGCTGTTTGCAACTGGTTTCCAGGTAAAGCATTGCCAAGTGATCTGACCTTCTCCCAGCTCACACAGATCCTTCTTCAGCGAGGTCTTGCACCTGGTACAACAACGCTGTCCTTTGACATCACTGTCAACACCCGAACCATTGTACCTCCTTCCTCTTTACAAGCTGCACTGGCTGCTGCTGAGATGGGTATGTGTCCCGGCTCAAGTTTTCACTCATGAATGCATCTTCCAAAAATTGGAGATTGGGTACAGCTTGTTGTCACATTTATTTCTTTGTCCTTTTATTGTTGGCTGACATCAAATTCTAACAGAAAAATAATTTTAATGTAGTTGCAACATTCATTACTTCCAATAGGAGCCTTTGGCAGTTTGCTTGAATGGGGAGACAAAGCTGAGGACATTCCAGATGAGTTCTTGCTGGCTTCACCTGCTTTCCCATCGGCCCTGCAGGTGTTTGCATCCGTGGGTGGCCTGGCACTGCTTGCTGAGCACCTGCCTCTCCTATACCCTCATATTGCCCGGCAGGGCATGGCTGCAGATGTTGGCGGCACTGAGAACAACAACCTTCCTGACTTGGGTCAGGAGTGGGTGACCGTTGAGTCATCAGATGAGCTTTTTGATGTAAGTGGTTGCGTATGCCTTATGTTTTAAAAGCTTGCATCATAATGAGCTGCTTACAATGGGAATAATAATAATGACATGACTATATGGAGATCATCCTCTAGCTACCTCAAATCCAGCTGTCCTTGCAATCAGACACTAATTCTGAGCTATTTTTAGATTTTCATCAACTAAATCTTTTGGATGAAGAAGACTTATCAATGCTTCTTTGCCTTTAAGCTCATTGGGCAAACCAAGCTTCTGTGAGAGGTCTTAAGCTTCTGTGGTTGTGTAGCATTTAGCTTGTACATCCCAGCTTTATGCCATTTTTACAATGAAGGGAGGGTTGTAGAAAGACAGAAACTTACTGTCAAAGCTGCTACTTTCATGGTCTGAGAGAGATAATATTGTTTGGAACACTTCTTCCGTTAATGTAACAATTGATTTTTCCCCACATTTCATATTGATATTTGTATTAAAAAAATGTAGTGATATACCACACATAAACATTACTGAGCTTCTATGTAGGCATATAGTGTGGCTGCACCTGTGTTAAAGTAATGACTTATGCAGTAAAGGTTGTTTTATTTTGACCTTTATGTATATATTATTTTTAAGTAATCATTCTTCATATATTACTGATGTTTCTTTTATCTATGTCAGGCATACATGGAGCCTGTATTACCTACATTTTTCCTTTGTCTTTATCAGCCATATATGGAGCCAGTCTCGCCAGCTCCTGCCTCATCTCAGGCAGCTCGCCATGTAGCAGGTGCCATGCCTACCATCCCCCCTCACTCTCTCATTGCCTTTGGTCTCTTCCTTCGACTACCTGGTTATGCAGAAGTATTACTGAAAGAGCGAAAAAAAGCCCAGTGCCTGCTGCGTCTTGTCCTGGGAGTCACAGATGATGGAGATGGGGGTAAGAACTATAGAAGCACTGTTATTTTCTTTTGTGCTCCCATCTTTTTCGGAAAAAGGAACATCTGTAAAATTCAAATCTTCAGTTAAAAATGTCCTGTTCCCATGCTAAGGAAAAAATTGTTCTCCTAGTTAAGTAGTTGAGTTTCATCCCTTTTCACTAACATATTGTGTAAAAATTATTGAAATATTTAGCACACATAGGTGCTGCCTGGGTGCATCATTGTTAAAGGCTTAGCACAGGTATGTGCTAAATGCAGTAAATGTGTTAAAATTTGCTTTCAAACTTTGTGTGATGAACCAGGTCACATCCTGACGTCACCCATTGCCAGCTCTTTGCCCACACTTCCTTTCACTGTGCTGAAGTCACTGTTAGATGCCTCACCACTTACAACAGACGATGGGGTGCTGCTGCGGCGAATGGTGCTGGACATTGGTGTTCTGCACCTGGTGTTGGCCTGTCTTTCTGTACTGAGTCATCATATGCCTCGCATTCCTGTCTCTGGTTTTCAGCAGGAGGTTAGGAGACTGTGTGTGCATTTGTGAATTGTTGTTCATATCTGTCTTTATTTTTCTGTACCTTCACAAATATTTAGCATAGACTTTGTGAACATTTACTGTTTACAGTAATTGGCTCTATAGAAATACGAATCAAGGCACTGCATTTTTCATGAAAAAACTTGAGATGGAACTCTGCTTTGGTTTGAACCAGTTTTGGATGGGTGTTTGAAATGTGGTGCTGTCTTTTGTAGTTAGAATAGATTTATTGCTTCAGGCATATCTGTCAAATGACGTTTAATGGTGCTTACTCCAGACATTGTCACACTTTGAGCAGCTCTTTCTAAGTTCCTAACCCAGCATCCCAAGGTTTGCAGTTCTTCTTTCATTCATACTGCAGACACAAGTGATCTTGGCTGCAATGCAAGCAGCTGCCACACAAAATGGCTTGTCACAAAGCGAGGAGAAAACACAGCACTACTGGGCCAAGGGAACTGGCTTTGGGACCGGCTCCACCACCTCCAGCTGGGATGCAGAGCAGGCCCTTCTACGTCAGCGCAGTGAGGAGGAGCATGTGGCTGGCCTGCTGCAGGTGAGGTGTTTGTAGCTACAGAAATAATCAGTAAAATGTTTTTTTAATTATGTCTCTTGAGATCCATGATAAACAGTTGGTATGCATTGTAGGACTCATGATCTTGGGACCATTAGGTGTTATTTATAAGAAAGTGTAGGTTTTCTTTTGTAGTTGGTAGTGGTTTTTACTAATGAGTTAAATGAGAGGACTAAATACAGAAGGAACACTTTCAGACAAATTACAGAATTGAAAAATAAAATGAATTTGACATTGCACCGAAATTTGTTCGGAAATAAATATCTTTACTTGACTTTTTATTGTGCTTTGATACTTCAGGTACTTGGAAGCTACATCAACCCGGGTGGTGTCATCCCTAAAGACTTCTGTGATCAAGAAGGACTGGCTGAAAAGATCACGGTCTCTGCTTCCAACTCAGACTATGCGGCGCCATCCAGAGAGTGGCCACTGCCAGAAGTGCTGTTTGAGCTGCTGAGCCACTCGTGTTTGATTCCTGCCATCTCCTCCTACTTACGCAATGATTCTGTCTTGGACATGGCCCGCCATGTACCACTCTATCGAGCACTGCTACACCTGCTCAGGGGTGAGGAAGAGTGCACATGTACATTTGATGTGTGTATACACTTGTTTGTCATTGTAGACGTACGTATATGTATATCTAGGAATGCGTGTCTCCTTTTGATGGTATAATTTTGTACATAAGTAGAAGTGCACATGCATTCTTAGTGCATTCATGTTTATTATTGTGCATGTGCAATTGTACACGTGAAGATTGTAGGAGTGCACACCTCACTCTTGATTGTGCTATTGTGTGGTTGTACGTGTGAACATGTACTCTTAACAGATGGGCTTGTATGGTTGTAGCAGTGCTCATGCACTTATATACGTTTGAGTTGAGCTTGTTTGGGTGTTACACAAGATATAATTGACTGGTTAATACTGAGAGCTGTCCTTTGCAAGGCGGGTGGCATGCATCATTATGTTTAGTTTGTTTATTCCTTTTTGCTCCTTTGAGGAGCATAGGGCCGGAGTCGTTATGTTTGGTAGCATAAAATAGTTTATGTGGGTGGTTGGTGACTAATGTGCTTATCACCACATCAAGAATCGGGTGTCATGGCTTTGTATTTCAGCTGAGACATCTCTCTCTATGGATGTAACATCTGCTTACAAATTTGACCATTGGTAGTTTTCTCTATCTACTTTATTTCCTCCACCTTCTGGTCCTGGAAATGCCTAACACATTTTTTAAAGATAACTTGAAGTTAAGTCAGCTTTTAAATAGTTATCTTTTAAGTCATCACTTCATGGGAAAAAAAAATGCACTGAATTAAAACCAAGCAGGAAATACCATGGTAGGCATGTCCTACTAGGAGAGTTCCCGTCAACTTTCTTTGGGCTACTGATTTTGTGTACCTGAATGCAGGACCAACAGATTGAGGCTGTTCTTTTGTTGTTTTGGCCATGTGACTTTTGAACGCCACTGTATGTAAATGAACATAGATATGTGAGTCTGAATTATCACGGTGTAAAACACTAACAAACAAGAGTCTGAATCATTATTGTATGAAGGTCTTTGTGATGGAGAGAGATTTAATGTGTGTTGTCAGTGTGTTGTGTGGTTCTAACCCTTGCTTTACTTTAGAGTTGCTACTAATTTCCCTCTGGGATAAACAGTCTTATCTTAACCATTATGTTTAAAATAACAAAGTGTTTGCATATATTTATATACTAATGCTGCTTTCCTGTGATTGAACAGGCATGGCCGTCTGTCCTTCACTGGTGCCCTTGCTTCTGCCAATGCCTCTGCCTCAGTCTCAGTTTCCAGCAGAAGATGGAGGTGTGCCATTGGACTCCACTCCTGTTTCCATTGAAAAGCTGCTAGCCAAAATGAAAGGATGTGTTGACACCTATGCCAGCAGACTGAAGTAGGTGATATGGCAGCAGTGTGAGAAGCTAAAAATGAGTGGCAAAGAAGCAGTGGAAGGGAAAGTCAAATCTAGCCTTAAAGTTTTTTCTTCTCATATAGCTTTTTATTTGTATAAGTTAAATTAAATCTGGTGGGGGTGTTTAGACATATTTCTGCCCTATGAAAACATTGTATTTTAATATTAATTTTAAATACTTCTTGGCCATCATTCAGCATGCCTGTCTGACCATCTTCATTAGCCTTTCTTACATTCTTTACCCTAGAGGAATTCTTAAAATAATGATAATGTCTCTTAGAACTCTTCCATTAAAAATTAATTAGTGTACAGCACATCATCTAGCATATAAAATAATTGAAAATGTTTTGATCATTGCTTTTTGCAGAAGCTATTGCAAAAGGACAGTTTGTCTCCTTGTCATGCACACATGTGTTCATGATATTAGCTAGTCATTGTGCATTTGTCTTTCACTGATGTTTGTCAAATTTGTTAAGGTCACGTTCTTGTCATCCCCTTATTTTAAGTTGTGTCCTTGACACAGTATGCTGTTAACAGAAATGCACCATGTATGCTGCAGGAGCAACAAAGGAAAAGTGATCCTCAGCAGCAAAGGGGAAGAGGAAGAGAGTGAGGGTCTGGCTCTTCTTATCCCTGACATCCAGGAGACAGCCCGTATTGTCAGTCTGGCTACACAACGTCTCAAGGAGGCAGGAGGTACATTGTCAGTGTTCCACTTTGAATGGAGACAGTTTTGGGGAGGGGTTAGGCCTTGGAAAACAAAGCTCTTTAGAATTATTATTCGAAGCGAACAACCACATGTAAGGACTGGTTCATAAAAAGTGTTTAAAAGATTTTCTTTGCGTGACATGCCAGCTGTGTGCTATTTATGGATTCAGTGAAAGTTAAACAAATTTGTTTGCTGTTAATAACTTCAGAACAAAGTCTATGTTTCTTACATGAGCAGCATGTCCACCATGTTTCATATTTGGGCTTTGTGTGTGGTGTGTGTGTGCTCAAATTACAGAACATAAAGAAGGCAGCAACCATGGGATAAAACAGACTGGACCCTCGGCAGCCACCACAGAAGAGAGATACTTAAGTATCATGGGACCCATGCAGTTTGGTATGCAAGTTGTGTTATATTTAGCAGCTACTGAATACATTTTTTTCTGTTTCATAATAAAAGACTTCATTCTTTGGAGCAAGTTGTCATATATTTAGCTACAGAATACATTTTTCAGTGTTTCACTGTGAAAGATTTGAATTTTTAGATACTGGATTCAACCAGCATGACAGTTCTTTGTGCCCTGACAGTTTGGAGCAATCAGCATTCTTCTATCAGACAATTCCACAGCTGTGACATATATTTGCAGTCAAAGCAGCACACTTGTTTACACAACTTTTTTCAATAGGGGAGTAGGTTAAACCACTTAGTATACTTCTCTAACCTCACTGAAACTAATTTTATTTTAGGAGCAATTTCCTTTTTGATGGCTTTTGTTGGGAAACTGTAGAGAAAGTGGTCCTAAGAAATATTTCATCTTCTTCCATGTGCAGACACATATGAGCTGGTGACAGAAGAAGGACGAGGCTTGAAGTTCAACATTCCACATCACTTTGAATCCAATGTAAAGGCTTCTGGAGCCTTCAATAATCCAGCCCGTACCCGCCGTCTGGCACAGGAAGCAGTGACTTTGTCTACCTCGCTACCTTTGTCATACAACAGTAGTGTCTTTGTCCGCTGTGATGAAGAGCGCCTTGATATAATGAAGGTACAATATGTGCTCAGTTCTTTTTTCCAAAATATGACTGGACTGGTACTTTTACATAAACATTATTGAAACAGATTAATTAGAAACAGTTTAAAATCATTTTAAAACCTCATCACGAAGACTTTCTACATTGCAACCCTGTCTTAGATATGACCCAAAATATTTTCATGGACTTATTTTGTTATATAAACACCATCTCTGGAATGACTAATTCACCATCCTGGCATGGCTTTTTGGCAGAAGTCATGCGTTAAAAATAAGTAAGTGCTTTTTAAGACATGTTGCTTTTGGCCAACTGTTTGGCCTATACTATAACTTTCTGCAGAAATAATATAAAATAAATTAAGTACATTTTGAACGAGTTCTCCTTCATTGGGTTGCTCATTATTGCAACCTAAAATCATATCAGCCACTTACGTGAGTTGAATTTACACTGTCATGACCATGTTGCTCTATGTAAGATTGACTACATCATCCCACTTCCGAAAATGGAATTGACCCAGGTCAAATAAAAGAATCCATCACTGATATAGTCAAGGGGTTGATTCAACTCAGGATATATGGCTGAAGCAATATGGTTTGGGGTCGACACAATACAACCCATTCATTGTTGTCTCCTTGTTTACTATCACACATCAGTTGACTGTGCTTTGTGAATGACAACAAAAAATAACGATTCTTATGACCAACTGTTTGTACTCTATTGCAAATTTTTCAAAAGTAGTTTTAAAAGTATTATATATATTGCATTTTAAGAGAGCATTTCCAGTAAATATTAATCTTTAGTCAGATGTAACAAAGGCGGCAGAATAAGTAAGAAGGACAGATCGAAAACAGAAAAGAATAGCACTATGATATGGCTTTTTAACAGTTTTATTGTCAACATTTAGATAGATGAACTTGAATTTATAGAGTCTGAAGTCATGGTTTGTGGAATGAAAACAGACTCATTGATTTTCCTACTTCATCCTCTGATTTTGATGGATTTTATCAAGTCTTAATGGGAAGATTTAACTGTACTTTAAGATTTCTGCTGGGAAGCAAAAGTTCATCAGCAGGTTAAACTATAAACTACACATTCAAATGCAAGCTGAGGTGAAAAAAAGGTATTGTAAATAGCAAACAGATCAAATTTAAAGGCATTTTATTGCTTGTTCTTTTCACTCTCGGTCACACACATGCATGCATGCATACATGAACTCACAAAATTTAAGTATGTGAAGGAATGTTGGGTTTTTATTTGTTATTGTGGATTTCATACTTTATTACTTGTTGAGAGTAACTAATGGCATATTAAGAAAAAAATACTACTACTCCATTAATTGACTTTCCAGCATGTTGGCGCTAACATTCTTTCTTTGTATGGTTGTTCACTAGGTACTAATCACAGGCCCATCAGACACTCCATATGCCAATGGAGCCTTTGAGTTTGATGTTTACTTCCCTCAAGACTACCCTAATTCTCCCCCTTATATAAATCTGGAAACAACAGGGAATCACACCGTGCGCTTTAATCCCAACCTGTACAATGATGGCAAGGTATGCATTGGTTGAGTAGATGGATATAGATTTATGGGAATTAAAAGGAACTTAAACAAATGACATGAATTTGGATTGCCATGGCTCTTATCTAGGGCCTTGAAGGATCCAGAATGGGTCTGCTTTTGCTTTGAGTATGACAAATTTTAAATGATAAGAACGTTTTAGAGAATGGAGGGAAAATAAAGTGACAAGAAAAAGGAACAATCAGTAACCATCAGTATTTAGGATGGTTAGCACTGTGATCAAAATGGATAGTGTATTGTTGAAGAGGAAATGATGAAAAAATATAAAAACTCAGTTAAAAAAGTTACGAAAAATATCAAGAGGGTTATAACAATTAGAGTTGAAGCATGTAATCAAAAGACTGGAGTATTTTTATTTATTTTACATGTAAAGGTGTGCCTGAGTATTCTCAACACATGGCATGGTCGACCAGAGGAGAAGTGGAATGCGCAAACGTCTAGCTTTTTACAGGTGAAATAGACACTTTTATCCTTGCTGGTTACTATAGCTGACTAGTGCAGGCATATTTCAGAGCATTCACCAATCTTAGAGCCATTTTTCCCCAAAGATGTGTGAATTTTGCAGCTGTGCTATTTATGGTAGTGCTGATCGGTAATGCTCTTAAATCCAATGTGTTTGAGAATGGGGGGCCCTTGGGCTTGAACGTGTACAGTTTCCTCCAGTTCTAAAAATTACTTCTAAAACACGGTAAATGCAGACTTTCAGGTCTGAATAATCTGAAATGTTGCTCATTCTGTTTGATGATTGCTGGCAATGTTGTGGTTGGTATACTAGCATGGTGTAGCATACTGTTCGCAGAGCTCATTGATCGTAGGTGTAAATCATATACTTTGTTACTGGATAATTAACAGATGGGTTTAAGAGGCTAAAATTTAGAGGTTAGTTTTATATCACCTATATCTATTGACATTTACAAGCCATTCGGGTTTGTCTTTAACGTATACAAAGGGTACCAACACATTTTAATCAGCTTTTCTTGTGGATTTTGTGTGTGTGCGTCAGGTTTTAGTGTCTATTCAGTCATTGATTCTGGTGTCGGAGCCTTATTTCAATGAGCCTGGGTATGAGCGTTCACGTGGCACCCCATCAGGCACAGCCAGCTCTCATGAATATGATGCCAACATTCGTCAAGCCACTGTTAAATGGGCTATGCTCGAACAGATCCGAAATCCATCAGCCTGCTTTAAAGAGGTGAGTAACTAGACTGACAAATGAATTAACCTGTGAGATTTTCCTCAAATGATGCCCTGTATGAGCTAGATCAATGCTTGCACATAAGAAATGTGCTGGAGGACAAGCAGAATTGGGGTGGGGGGGAACCTATATGACTGTAGCCTAATAGTCACTGGGGCAATGAATTGTAAGTATGGACCTCAGCATGTGAATCCAACTTTTCTTTCCATTAAATTTTACTTTTAAAATAAATTTTTTTTTTTTTTTTTTTTTTTTTTTTTTAGTATGTTGGCAGGGAGAGTTTTCCAGTTATCAGTCATGGCGAGCGATAAACATGAATATTGTATTGTTACTATATTCTAATCTCAGTAACTGCCAGGATATATGGCAGAGGTCATGTTTTCATAAGCATCCATGTTGGGTAAATGTGATTGTATGAATTGTGGGGTCTGTAGCTAGCCTGTAACCAAACGATATTGATCATCTGATTTGTAAACCTTGTTCAGAACAAGTTTCATCTAAAAATATAAGAGCGTGCTTACTGCTGTGCTCATAACTGAATTTGGGATCAGCTGATTGAAACTGGGCACTACAGTTCTGCCAAAAACAGAGCCAAAGTCTGTTGTTGAATAAAAGTCAGTTTCAGACCTTTTATTTCCCATTTAATTTTGTGATTATGTAAACTTTTGCTTATATATGTGTGTGTGTTTGCTTATGCATGAATGTATTTATTATCTGCAGGTCATCCACTATCATTTTTGGCTAAAAAGACATGAGATCCTACGGCAGTGTGAGGACTGGATTGCGGAGATGGAACAACACAGTTCTGACAAGCGCACAGGCCGGTCCATTGCGCACAGTACTTTGGCACTCAAAGTTTGTACACTGAACTTTTGACCTGCATTTACCATCTCTTGTAGAATTCTGTTTGTAGACATGGGAAGTAAATAATGTATAACATATACTTTTACCCAGAGGAAAATAATGAAATTTGTTTATCACTTTTTTAAAGATCAGCTACTTAATAACTATGCCTATCAGTAGTATCTCAATAAATATCTTGTGCACCAAGCTTCCATAATACTTCAGCAGAGATGTACTGGCCTTGATCTCTGTGTACACTTAAGCCAGTACCCATGTTTTGAGTTTAACAAGTTGATGACATCTGATTGTGTAAAAAAGTATTCTATTTCACCTGAGTTAGAGTAATTGGGGAGAACCTGCTGCACTTGAGTTTTGACATTTTCCTTCATAACATTTGTTTAGTTACAATAAACGTGGTTGTGTTTGGTCCACAGCGGCACTACAACCAGCTGCGAGAAGAGCTATCAAAACTGAAACCACCTCCAGAGCTGGAGGCCGACTGTGATGGGATTGATCCCAATGGCAAGCATTACTCTACAGATGCTCCCCAGGTCAGTGCTGCCACATCCATCCCATTGGCTGTTCCAAAGCCCACAAGTGCTCCAACTTCCAACCTTGCAGTCAATTCCACTGGCCTGGGTCCATACATTGGGCCGAATGGGTTATTCGTCAGCGACCCCTTTGAACAGGAAGTGCCTGATGTCTGACACATTGACTACAAATGGGGAAGGGGGTTTACTCTCTGCCCCACCATCACCTAAGCTTTTATGATGAATTCTCCACAGTTGACTAGGGCAAGCTTTCTTCTGAGAATTTGCACAGCATGTGATGAAAAAGGTTTTTTTATTCTTCTCTTGGAGGCATTTTACTGCTTTAATTCCAAGCTCAAGCCACCATCACTGGACTGTCATCACAAACTGTCAGCAAAAGTGCCTGGTTGCTTGTAATGTGAGGTGGACACTACACCGGAGGCAAGCTTTTTTTTCAAGATCATCCATGAAGGATGTTTAGCTTTCAGCCTGACACTGTTCCAGTTAACGCAAATGATGGTGCTCCTTGTTGCCAGTTAATGTCTATTCAAAACACCTGCAGCAAACAAGGATCACCAACAGAGAGGTTGTGAGAGTTGCTGGAGTGAAACAGCGTTGGGAATCTGGGTAGTTTCTTTACAGTGAGAACAGAATTTTGAACTGTCCGATTATAAACTACTGACAGTGCGAGAACTGTGTTTTGTTTGTTCGTTGAAGGCTGCTTTTTTTTAATTGTCTGAAAAACTGCATGTGTGTCTTTATGTGTGTGTGTATTAGGAAATCTGCACTATTGTGTGTTGTTGGGTATTAGGAAGTTGGGACTGGCTTAGTTCCCAATGTTTGGTGGCAGCAGACAGAAAAACTTGAGAGTGATTCATTTCCATAACATGGACTGGCAGTCCTTGCATTATGAGGTATGCTTCTAAATGTTATTCAGTTGTGTAAACAGTTTAAAAGGAAACAATGAGAGAAAACTGTGTTGTTCTTTGGTGTAGAATATCATGTAATGTTTTTTGTAAAGTTGTCTGATGGAAAACTATGGTTTAAATGGTGCTGGTGGACTGGTGGAAGATGCAAGGAAAAATAGCCAACACAGGGATCAGTGACAACTGCTTTGGTTTGTATTCTACCTCCAGTGTCAGCTGTATATATGAGTAACTTGGCATAGGGACTAGGGAAGGGAAAATAAGGTGTTGTTGTTGTTGTTTGGGTCTCCTTAAAAAGGGAAACTATATCTAGAGCTGATGCGTTGATCTTGATATGAAGTGGTTGATGAAGGTGAGCAATCAGAGAATTACAGAAGTGGTTTGTCTGTAAAAGGGTATTGTAGTCTGAGTCATTTCAGAGAGGGTGTGGGGTAGATAAATGTGAAAACAGTATATGCAGGTCTTTGTTTACCATTAACCATAACCAGTAGGCTGCCATCATGTTATACCATAAGCAGCTAAAAGAATCAGTTATTGTGTTTTACTAGGAGTGATCCATGCGAAAGTGGAATGCCATGCTGTGAACAGAAAAATCCAATGTTATTCTGTTAAGCTAGTCTGGTTCTATGCACAGTTCCAGTTCCATGGTGTGGGTTCAGGGGGGAATTGGAGACAAGCATAGGTTTGTTTTTGAAACTGAAAAGTTTCTGCAAATTCAAAATGTGTAGTGTGTTTTTTCTGATTATTATGGCTTGTTTGAGACAGCATCTGACTCATAGCGCCTTCAAATAAAAAGATGCAGTGTTACATGTGCTCTTTTCATCCACATACTCTGGGAACAATCTTGAATATTTACAAAAGAACTTGTGTGCTATGTGTGCATGTCCACAAAAGTGTGTGCATTCAGGTGTATGTGAAGAGGAAGAGATGAGATTGTTCCTAGCTTCTTTGTTCTTGAAGTCTTGTGTCAGTTTTCACCTCGCTTCTTATGTCAGTTTTAGCATGCTGCAGTTTTATACAATAGATTTGTTTCCCTGACCCCAATCTCTTCTGGATTTTGTACACATCTCTGTGTATTTTCTGATGTGATTATTATCAAATCCACTCATCCTACAGCCAATTAATAATTGTTTGTGCATTGGATCCTGTGCTTGGTTAAGCAGGTTGAACCTGAAGGGTGCATATACAGATGTTGAAGATTTTGCCACTTGCTCTGATCATTGTAGTAGAAGGCATTGCATTTTCTCACTGGCCAGAATTCAGGTAAAACATTTGTAGAGATATCTCAATGTGCACGAAGCTGTTTTTGTATGTTTCAGACATAGTGTGTTTAGATGGAATTGTGCAGTTGCTTCATGACACCCAAGAGGAAACACATAAACATGGAAATATTTTATTATTGTTACTTCTCTGTCCCACTCATTATCATTCCTTGTCAACCCCACATGGTCATTTTTTTAAAAGTGGGAGTTACTTTTTTTTTAAATACTGACAAGAGTGAAATCAAGATGAGAATGCTGCTTAAGTTATGAATAGTTTTTTTTTCGTCAAATTTGGTTCCTCACATGCAGTGGTCTTTCAGTCTCTTAGAGCAGGCAAATGTTTGCTCACACTTGTATGCAGAGATAGAATGGAGAAAACGATTGGCTCGTGAACCCTGTATTCAGTGACCCTTTTTTATGTTTAGAATGCAATCAAGTTGTGATACTTGTATTTAGATAAATATGACTAGCATGAAACATTGAATGCCAAGGGGTGATACTTGTATTTTTACTTATTGATACATTTCAAATATTGTGTTTCCTTTTCCAAATAAATCTGTTTTGTGCTGCTTTTGTTTTGTCTGTAAATATCAGTAAAAAAAAAAATGTACAAAATTGTATATTTATCTGACTGAATAAAGACTATTGCCTCATTGCAACTATGCTTGCTTAGGGTTATATGACATGAATGCTTTGTCTTTCACAAATTGTTTCTTGGGATGCTTTTAACAGGCAAAGCTCATTTGAAATAGAAATTGAGGGGGAAAAAATAGAACATAGCTAATGCCCACAAGATAAGCACATCTTAGAATCTTAGACTAAGTCCAAAGCACTCACAGTCTATACTTTCAGTCTTGAATGAAAATAAGTGTTACAGTGAAATTTAATAAGGTCATTTTTAGATGATTTTTTTTTTCAAAGCTTATTAAATTTTTGATTTTGTTAAAGTATGAATATGTCCAATATTGTTATAAAATAAAAAGCAGCACTCTTTTGTGATAAATCAAGGAAATAAAGAGGCTAAATTCATAAATTGCTGCCTTTGTGTGGTTCATGTCCAACGACTTTAATGTGCACATCATCCTTCCAGAAGGCAGATAAAGTTGAAGTCCCTCAGAGTTGCATAAACTCGTCCATAGACTATTTCCGCCAGTGAGCATATGGATTTTTCTGAAAATTTTTCAGACACTTAATTGAACACAGGAATGCTTCCACAGGTATGAATGTACTTCCTAAAGTGTTCCACATGATAACAGTCTCTGAGATACTGCGAAGGTCACACCGGGTCAGGCAGCGAGCAGCATTTTCAAAGCAGTACTTGCCACACCAGCAGACACGAGCATTATTTAGGTAGTGGATCAGGTGTGGGGGCAAGTCGTCTGCACCATAAGGAAGCCTGGATACACAAATTCATGTTTAATGATATAGTACTCTCTGCTACTGATAACACGCAGGCAGCTTGACCTGTTGGCCAATTTACAAATGATATGGGGGCATACATATACACAATTTTAAGACAGAAATGAAAATGAACTTCCAATAAAAATGAAATCTATAAAATGAGATAGTGGCTAGAATGTAAGCCAATGAGGTAAAAACCATCAAAAAATTAATCATTAATATTTTATTTGAATACCATCTGGATCCACAGCTATGAACTAAGGGCAAGTTGTTGTCCCAGGGTAAAATGGAGAAAACAAGAGTACATATGCCTCTAGTTATGGTGTCCCTACACGTCACCCACTGATTTGTTACTTTATCCTTGGGTGTTTTAGCCATCCTCTATTTAAAGCTATAGTCCCTAATATATATATGCATATAAAAAAAACCAACTTGCCCATAATTTGAATTGTCTTGCCACTCACCTTTGAGTCCTAATGACACAGGCTGAGAGATCTACCAGAGAAGGCACACCTAAATTGTTGATAGTTACTGTCTCTTTGTCAGGCAGTTGTAGGGGATTGCCAAACAAATCGAGCGACTCCAGCCGCAGGCGTGCAATACCTGCTGGCAGCTGGCTGATGGCATTATTAGCAGCTGTCAACACACGTAGCTTCTGCATTGACCCTGCACAACATATTCACCTGTATTACTGAACATATATCGTATAGAATGTGGCATGCATTTCTTTCTGTGTGTCCATGTACTCTATAAAAACCAGGGATGTTAGGGTTTGCATTAGGGATAGTATTATTTGAAAGATTAGGTTGGGTTAGGTTCAATATTGGGGTTAAGGCTTTAAAAATGTTCCGTGTTGGATCAAGGGGAACTGGAGACTTATTTTTGAGTCTTTTCTTGGCCAAAAAGAATTGTTTTGTGAAATTTGGTGGGAGGGAAGCAGTGATGTGCATAAACTGGGGACTGTGCTCAGCTTGTTTTGTTCATTATTGTTACTTTTTTATTTCTGGCACATGGGTGGGAGCCAGAAATTTTCCTGGGACTGAAGATTTTTCAAGAGCCATGTAGTACTAGAGCATATGCATATAACGTTATATGACACATATGGTTGCATACGCGTTTCACGTTTTTCACATACATAACACACATAAGTCATACAATGTCTTTAGTAGTTAACAATGACAAATGTCCAACTTTATTAACCCTAATGGGTAATTATAACTTGGGAAGTGTGTTCTGTTACAAAAGTTTAAAAAAACTGCTAGTTACAATATTAGGTGAGTGGTGCATTATAAGAACGTGCATTCTTACATATAAAACATTCTTAAGGTACACCTATATCACACACCCATGCACACATACAACTGACAATTAATCTATAATCTATGGTTGAGCATGTGGACTGCAGAGGTTGTAAACCATTTCAAGTCCCTATTGCTTTTGCATATAGGCATAGTATGTTTGCCTGCCTGAACTCAATATAACAAATTCTCCTGCTAGGACATGTTCTGGTATGGACAAAATGCTGTAAACTTTTCTGACAATTTGCTGATCATAAAAAGGAATCCAAATTTCTGTGCTTAACACCAATTACTTAGAAAAATATGGACAGTATGGTTCAAAGTGTTCATATCATGGACAGAAAACTGTAAAACCAGCATATGAAGGAAAAAGTGAAAGACTTTCAATGAATGACTGATAAAAACAGCTCAATGTTGCTGTGCTGACTGAAAAACTATTCAGCTATTGAAGGTACACATGCTGATCATGTTTACATCCATTTTAGCCTGCAATCAAAACAGAGCCTACGTACCTGAAGGAGTTAACTGTCTCAACAGTACACAATAAACAAAATTTTATTTTCCTAAAGTCTATGCCTATCTCTTCTGTCTTATCTACATTTAATTTTGATAAGGCAATAAAAACAAGTAAAAAATCCAATACCCACCAAAACCTAACACTTTTTTTTTTTTAAATGCAGTGATTGATGTTTGCATTGGTCTCCCTGACATTCTGGGAGCAGACTTTTCAGGGGTATTTGTCAAAATGTCAATTTGTCCAGTTACTATGTTGGCAGGCTGTGTGGTTTCTGTTGGTCTCTTAGCTGTCTGTGTTGATGGCTCAGTTGCTGGATGAGGTAACTGCTGCTTCTTAGTCGGCTGGAAGCTGATGCAGTCCTCCAACTTCCTTTTTTTTGGACAGCATTCTGGCAAACAGTGTCCTGTTTTGTTTTGTTTTTAGCCAGATGAGCCTCTCTTTCCAAATGCACTGTATATGATGCATGTGCAGAAATCACATTTTTTATCATTTGGTCACTGGGGACCATCTGTATGGCTCTCAGTCCTCTGGCCCTTAAATCATACTTAATAAACCCAATGGCTTCAACATTTTTAGGTGTAAGGTTGGTTCTGTCTTTTTCAACAATGTCATCCATAATATTAAAGGTTCCGCTGCCCGGCATTTTATTCGCTTCCAGTAATCGTTTTCTTTGAGTACGGATCAGTGACTAAACTTATGTCGGGACGATACGAACATCGCCAGTGAAAAGACAGATAAAGGTGAAACACTGAAAGGACTTTTAATTGTGAGTGCAACTTTGACAGCGAAAATTCACGAAATCCTTGTGAAAAAATGTATGACACAATCTTGCAATGACTGAAACTTTACAAGGCGATTCACGGTCCATTAAGTACGGTTTGGGAGCAACAGCCCCGCAAGATGACGAAGGTGCCTGACCATTATTAGCACGATAATTTATAGATAAGGTAGGAATATTTTAATTTAAATTTTAAATACCGGTTTTCTATTTAAAATGGAATCCTGTAGTGGCGTGGACAGATCTGCCGTTGAAAGCATCACTACTCGGCAAAGTCAGAGGAAAGTCCCCCCCCCCCCCCAACACTATTTATCGGCGTTCTTTGTCGGTGACGACACCTTCATCGGCACGTGTCCCGCTTTCGCTCCCGAAACGTCTGGTCACCTTACCCGAGGTCATCTTTATGACTTATTGCTACATGTAGCTGTGGTAAACAAGTTGTGACAAAAAAAACTGACGTTCAGAAAACAATTTTAAGTTCTAATTAAGCAAATTATTGAACCCATGTCTTCACGTTAAGCCCGACAATAATAACAAGCAGTTATCGTCACCATATTATTTCGCTTTAAGAAAAGCGGTACTGTCACAGACGGTGGGAAAGGTTACAAACAATTAAAACACTAATTCGTGCGTTATTTGGCGAAATTAATCCAACCTATCTAACTGTATATAAACCAGTGCTTCCGGCATCATATCAATAGGGATGTTGATACACGTACTCCATTACGCGCGCATGGTCGGCCCCAGGCCCCGCGTATTCCTAACGCCGCCTCTGCCTATTACCACTAGCGTATGGTATCGTTCACGATACGAGAAATTTTCGCTTTTTTATTCATATTCCCTTGTCCTTCGTAATCAGTGAAAATTTTGAATTTTACTTTCCGTCCCAGTTCCGTCCTGAGATTTTTTCTCAGGACGGAAATCCGTCCCCCGGACGGAGAACTCCCATCCCTGCTGGCAATTCTGGAAAAATTCTTTGAGGTGGTTTTAAAAGAGTTGAAAGAAAAATTTGGGTTGCAAAACTATTCAAGTGCTCCCGCACAGTTCTTGTCATGTGCTACGGTACACATAGAAGCAGTCTATTTGGGGCTATTTCGTATAAAGTATGAAAATCAGTAACATTAAAAATAAATCTTAAGAAACCAACTCAAGATCTCTGATCTACACAAACACCATGAGGTATGGTTTAGTGAATGTTGAGAGGGAGGAGGGGGTAGGTCTGAGCAACCACTAACTGGCATGTCCCAGGATCTTGCTGCACAGAGCCAGTTCTATGCTGCTTTATTCTGATTAACATAAAAGAATTTTCTTCAACTTTTTCATGTTGATGGAAACCTCCCTTACCATCTCTTATCAAATAGCATTAATGTGGAAAATCTGTTAGTCAAAACATATTGTTTTGCTTAAACTTTCTGTCCATATCTACTTTAAACAAGTCTCTGCTGATCAGAGGTCATTTTGCGGACCAAAAAAGCTAAAATTTGAATACAAAGGAAGTCAATGTATTTATATTTCACAAAAATGTTCCACTGCATCCTCAGACTCAAAAACAACTGTAATTCCTAGAAATAAAAGAAAACACTACCCTCCCTTACAAACACACAGACAAACAAAACGTGTACATGTGCTAAAATGCACTCTTAAAACCAGTCTCACCAACAGTAGGTGGCAATGACCGCAGCTTATTGTTCTTCACATGCAGCTGTATCAGATTTTTCAAATGACACAGCTGCAAAGGCAGCTCCTCTATGGTGTTGCCGCTCACATCAAGTAGCAGCAGTGTCTCTTGCAAACAGCTTTGCCAGATAACCGGTGGCAACACCATCAGTTGATTCTGTGCAAGCCGTAGCTCTGACAGCCTATTCCATCGCCCAGGGTTCTCCGGAAGAGTTAAAAGACGGTTGACAGACAGGTCGAGAGTTTCCAAATGGCGGAGCTGAAGAATCCGGCTGTCAAGCCGCTTCATGGTGCAGTTGTGTATCTGCACAAGAAACACAGGATGGTGCTTGAGACAACAGCACTTTTAAGTATTTTAAATTTTTTACGATTTTAAATAAAGTAGCCTGTTCAATGTTCCCTTCAATCATTGACAAAATATTAGAACATCAATTATCCCTTAAGACTTCCCTTACATGTTGGTTCATTAAGACAAAATGTTTTAGAGAAACAGTTTGTATCTGACAGTGAAGCAAAACACAGATTCAGTTTGTTGTTTTATGTGGCCAAAGAACCAAGCTCTTCTCCCTGCTCTTCAATCAGATCTGAGCTTGTCACTTGCTTTAGGTTTTCTTTTAACGGTGTATTAATAAAAACAACACTCACTTTCAACTGTCTAAGACTGAGAGGGAAGGAGGTGGTGAGTGGGTAGTCTTTGCGTGACAGAACAGTCATCTTTGTCTTGAGGTTCCCCAGACTTGTGGCAGACAATGGCTGCAGCGTGGAGAGCGTCACCTGTCCTAGGTCTTCTCCTTGAGCAGCCTTCTTCAGTACTGACAGCAACCCCTTCAACTGCAAAGGGTCGGCCTGTGCTTCAGGAATAAAAAAGCTCTTAGCAGTTTTATTTCAGTAACTTTTTTTCTGAATCAATTGTATATATATTTATTTTTGTATTTTATTATCAAAAGGTCAAGATAAAGAGCAAAGGAATCCTCTAATCTTTTTCAGGTTGTTGGGGAGTGAAGTATTAGAGACCTCACTTTTCTGGGCACCAACTTCATGTGACGGTTCTCATCTCTTCTCCCTCGCTGCCTTAACTTCCTTGACTCTCTATGGAGTCAGGTACCTACTGCTGACAGCTGGGTCAACTGCAGGAAGTTTGCTGTGCCACACGTCTATCAAACCAGCATGCCTCTCAGTGCAAATGCTAGTACTCTAACCACAGCTATCTGTTTACCCAATTTGTAGCAATTAATTTTCAAAAGTAAAACTTCAGGATATAACATCTGACAAAAGTTGCACTATCAATCAATCAGTCAAACAGACTTAATCAGATCTCACAAATATCTTTTATAGTTCTTATTTTGCAATGACAGAAGCTTGCGGTGATAATTCAATATATATTTATTCAAGCATTCCAACAAAAATCCAGCACTCTTTCTTGCTGATTATACAGGACTCCGCTCACCTGACAAGTTTATATTTTAAAAGGTTAATTATTTTTATAAACTTGAAAGAAATTCTAACTGATCTGTTTTAGCATTTAGTACATGTATTCATTCATGTCACTTTCTACTCTGAAATGCTGTCCAAGAATAAAAAGGCACCGACTTTGTTAATACAGATGTCTTCTTCAGGTTGCTTGAAACGAATAGTAGCTTTTCCATCACTAACAAATTTGTTGAAAATTTGACAGATGTTGCCTGTGACCTGCAGTAAAAACATATATACATATCTAAATGAATGAATGCATAGCTAAATAATTATTCTCCATAGAAGGTATATGCATTATAATTCATGGTTCTAATGTAAAAAGTAAGCTCACACAAACCATTTAGGTAAAAACCATAATTTCTTACTGAAATATGCCATTAAAGATACAAGTTAAGAAGACTGCTTAAACAGGGTTGAGGATTCAGATTTACAGCATGTGACATCCAGTAGAAGCTGTCCTTGCCCTATTTCTCTGAACTACACTCTTCATATGATGATCCTATCCTAACTATATTCCTATCACCAGAACAACAAATGGTCACAGGATTTTTGGCTACTGTACGGTATGGATGAAGAAAACAAATATACTGATGTTATGTACCGCCCTATTTAGTCCCATCAACAAATAACAATAAAAGTATTAAACTTGAAAAATTTAAAGCTAAAAAAAAGGTCATGCAAATCCTCCAGGGGCTATCTGTTGAATCACTACTACAGTACTCACCACATACTTGGACCCCGCTTTGTCTTTGGCTGTGCATATTAAAAGGAATATTGCTGCGTCCTTAGATGTGCTGGCTCCTCCACGCCCAATGGACACTTGCGCTCTGCTGCTTCGACTTTGTTTTTTCATGTTCAGAGCTGGCAGCAGACGATTGATGATTTCGACTTCACAATTTAACCGCATCTTTACCAGCTAACGGCTGCAACATTCAGAGATTACTTATTTTTTCAGTTTAGTTCCCATGAGAAAAAATGCACTGAGATAAGTTCTTGGACTAATGAAGACTGACGAGTGAGCGACATAAACATCCACAGGACATCTATATTTGGTCCGAAAATCTTCGGCTGTCAATCGAACTAATAGACGACATGACGAATAGATTTTAAAAAACTCATAGCAAAATATAAAGGCTGGTTTATACTGCCTTTTTAAACAAATAATCTGATTTCCATTCATTCTAATCCCACACATCTACCTGCACTTAAATTCGGCGCGAGCGCATAGCGAATTAGAGCTGTATTGTTGTAAAATATAATTGTTCTCAAGAAAACATTTTCTTCGTTTAAGATTTATTCTAAAGCCATAAATTAAGTTTAAAAATCTTTAAATTTGAGCTGTATGATCTACAATTATCTATTAACAAAAAGTAGCAAAATCTTTTTCGAAACATAGAATAACATATAATAACTTCTCCCTGATCTCTAAAGAGTTTCTTCCCTTGCAAGTAACCTTTCCCCTTTCTGAACCAAAGAGTTCACCACCGACTTAGCCCTTCCCTGTACCTCAACACCAAGATAAGAGCGTATCCCAGTCTGATATGTCTTATGTTTACGTTTTACGGTATACTATGATTTTATACGGCCTCTTTCCCTACTGCCTCTGGTCTCGTGAGGCACATCTTGTGGGGAAATAATACGCTATACAAATCCTATTTGTATTATTAATGATTCGGCAAGTACAATATACCTATAATAACGAAAATGTGATCATCAGAAATCTACGTGTGCTTTAATATTGTTGTTACAATAACAAATCGCTAGAATTACCATTCTGAAGTTATTAATCAAGATGAGGCTGCTTACAAAAAAATCGAAGAAGCCTCTATTATGACTGCACGAGAATATGGTGTAGCAGATGTTCAGGGACCGAAGTGGGAGGCAAGGCAGATCATCGAGTATTTATTTATTTTTTGTAATTTGTTATAACAGAGTAACCGCACCTGTATTTCCTCTAAAATAAATCAACATTTCTTTGTATGTAGCAAGCTGCACATTATATATGCTGCTGAGAATTAAAGCTTTAATTGTGAGTGGTTCGTCAGCTCAACATATACATATAGCTGTTACCCCCTACGCAAATAGCAAAATATATTAGTCATTCCGGTGCTGTTGGCGTCAGCTGGTAAACGCTGTAAATTTGCCATCATATGTTATTCTCGACCGCAAGCCATGCATTTGACAATCTCTCGCATCTGTCTCGATCGCTCACTGTGCATCTGTTTCAGTGTTGTCATGTTTTGACCTTCATTCTGTTTTGAGTCTCAATATATTTCTTCTGCTTTGTGAAAACGGTTTATCCCGCCCCCCCCCCATCCACCATCTAGAACAGACCTGGGCAAAGGCCGGCCCGCGGGCCGGATCCGGCCCGCCTCCTGTCTCTGACCGGCCCGTCCGCCCGCCCTCCAGTATATATGCTATATAAACTGTATTTGGTAAAACTGAGTTAACTATATTAGTCCGGCCCTCTAAAACCATCCCAATTTCTCATGCGGCCCCTTAGGAAAATTAATTGCCCACCCCTGATCTAGAACGATTCGCTCTTAATATAAAGAATATATGGCGCACGAACATTGCTCTCACTATAGCAGTTTAAAAACGTAACGAACACAAGGGAACAATGACCAAATACCGGTGAGGTGTTGGTAAGGAAAGAAAAACAAAACACGTGGGTCTCGTAAGTGCAAAAACCGAAGTTTGAGGAATTTTACATGAATGTCACGGTTTGACCACGAAACTTGTATTACTGGACTGCTGGCAGATGGTTTTTTTTTTGGTTTTTTTTCCCAGTTAACTGCTAAAACGAGGCGTGCTTATACAATGCTTCTGGTTTATTCATATTTCAGATTAACTACTAAAACGAGGCATGCTTGTACAAAGCTTCCGTTTTAGTTACATTCTTTATTTAGGCTCGCCGAGACTAACAGCGGAGAACTTTGCAAGAGGCTAAGCGTTGGTCTTGGCAGACAGCAATCCACCTATACATGTCTATGGTTTGAATGTGCATGCATTGAGCCAGATTTCCAAACAGCAGAATATAAGATACATTAATTTTCTGTTAACAATCAATATTGTGATTCCTATTTTGCAAATTTTCTCTGGTGCTAATACTTATTCTGAAATTATCGCAAAGCTCTCGAGGTTTGGGTCGTTTTCACTCGCTTACTTTTGCTGGCGACACGCACTTGCTGCTACGGCGTCGCATTTTTTATTTTTTTATTTTTAGGCGCAGCCTTTGGCACATACTGCAGCATACAAACAGAGCTGTAGGGAGCTCTCTGACGCAAATAACACTTTTAATGATTGAGAGTCATCTCTGGCAGCCATTATTCCAGTAGTGTGCTCGTAGCTGGCAGAGTAAAGCCGGTCGGAACTAAATTCGTAGACATTTTATGGCGGCAGAATACAGTGATATCCGGGACACTGTCGGCAGACATGGCTGATCTGAGTCGTCACCAAGCGTAAACCACTAGCAAGGAGTGTGCCTGTGCCATAAATTAACTCGCCAAAATGAAGACTGTCAGAGTGCACGAAACTGGGTTAGTATAACCTTCACTGTTGTGGACATTTTTGAGACTATCCTTCATAAATTCTGATGCGTTATGAACCTTCGCGCGCCATTGTCGTGTCGTCTGCTAGGATGTATGGTCTCATGTTGACATTTTGTACTTTTCACTGAACTGAACTCATTACAGAGTTGACGTATTATCATAATCTCTGCCCTGCGTACTGTTACCTGTATACATTTATGCAGCACCCGTATTTGTGGAAATGTTTAATTTCGTAATGTATACGACAACGACTCTTAGTAACTATGTCAGCCGAAAAATCATGGTTGGAATTCAGTTACATGTAAATATGAAATGAATTATTTTAAGAGTTTTCAATAAGCTGCTTGGCATGTAAATGTTCGATTAGAGTAAGTTTTAATTTGACTTCAATAGTTGTACGTTTTGTGACTTTTTGCATGGATTTGGAGTAACTGGTAGTTGGTTGAGTTTTACTTTGATTTACAGGTAAGAATTAAATTTCAGTAGAGCCACAGGTGGTGGATGAGAAGTGCGAGTTATTATTTAAATCACGTCGCTTTGGTGACACTTTATTACAAGCGATAGAGAATGCTTTTTTTTTTCTTCCGCGGTTTACCGGATATGTGCACAGTGGAAGAAGGGCCGTGATAAAGTGTACTTTCTTTGTAAAGGTAAGATGATTGAAGATTGTACACAAAAACCAGATAAATAACTGTAAAATTTGTAAAGTGCATAATCACATTCCTAAGGAGCATAAAGTATAGAATTTTATTAGCATAGTTGTGCTGGAATGCATGTGAAAGGATCTGCTTTGAGTTTCAAGTAATTGTTGTAACTATTGCTGCGGCCGTCGTATAGGCGCAGGTATACCTAGTCATTTGCGTCAGGGTGGAAGATTATAATGGTGGCCGTCTTCTCAACCTTTTCCTCTTTCCCTTGGTATGTCACTAGGACGATGTTGCGTATCTTTGGCGGTGTATGTGGCTTTCCTACAGCGGTTTGTTTTCAATAGCAGCTGAAATAAAAACCTCTCCGACAACTTCTCGCTGAATGGACTCGAGCGTTTTGCTGTGTCAAAGCAGCTCTACTCTTGCGGAGTGTCATGTACAAGGCAGTCGAGTAAGTACAAGTGTAGGGGCTGGCGGCTCTAGCAAGTCGGATGGTGCGGCTCTTGATTTTCACGTACTTGTCTTTCAAGTCCCCCCACCCCCCAAAAAACAACAACAACAAACAAAACAAAGGTTTGTTGTGGATCTAGAGACCCTAACTTTGTATAATAATCTGATTAATGAGTTTAATATATAAACACACACACACGGAGATAGCGTTCATTTTGCGTTTAAAGCATAACAACAAACATTTGCTTGACACAGAGAGAGAGAAAGATAAAAGGTACTACACTGTATAGCCTTGTTGTTGTTGTTCGTTCAGTGAGCCGTTAAGTATGTCAACGTCCAGGATATGTCACGTGGAAGGCTGAGTCCGCCCCTTGCTTTCTCTCTCTCTACGCCTTTCGTAAAGCAGATTACATGGTGCTTCTTTTCGACACAGGCCAAGGTAAGCATCGAACTGCTTACTTTCTGTTACGAAACAGGGCTCTAACCACCTGGTTATGGTACCTCCCCAAATGCATGTACACGCGTGCATAGGCCCGCATGCATAATTGCACGCCCACTCATAGCTTATTTTAGGCGTTAAAAATGTCAGATTTATTAATTAAAAATCGAAGTTTCTACAAGAGTGCGTAATCGCACCCCCAGCAGCATTGTGAGGGTGGTGAAACTTCACAAAATTAGCCAAGGCCCCGCCTAACACTGGCTGAACTATTTGGCACGGTGTAGGGCCACGAGAGTAAATGGTTCCGTCTTCTCGCCTGTTGGCCACAACCCCGGGCCCGGGGGCGAGCGCAACGATGAAGCTCTGTGGTAATTCCAGCGATCGATTGTGTCTTTCAGGCGAGGAGGCTCTGGCAGAATGCAGTCGTGGTCGCTCAGCTAGACAGCTAGCGCGGTCCCACTTCTCCACCTCCTCAGCACAAGACAACGGCTGCAGTGGTCGCGCTGACACCAGCATCCACGGCGCTGAAAGAGCTGGCGGCGGGCAGACTAGAGGAGTCCATCTAACTACAGCATCACTAACATCTCAGTGAGTTTTCTTGTTCTAATTCCACGCTTATCTACATCTGTTTCAGGGCTAGTGCACTTTGAAAGAGCTTTGTAAACATACCGGGGTTTACGTGTGTGTGGTATGTTTATGTACGTGCCGTTCAGTCATAGGACTGACGTACAGATGGGATGCACGTTACGTCGTGGTAGTTCATCTGAAACATATGTTGCTTTGTAGTTAACGAAGGACAGGTGTCACAAGCACGCTTTCTCTTATATGGTTGTGAAATTGCTAAACCGGGCTGATTTTTTTTCTTCTCTTAGCTCATTGACTCATTGCCTGTTACACGCTGTGTCAAATTATCGCAACATATGTAATAACGAGAGGCAATCGATGAAAAACACTAGTAAAGGGACTCTAGCTAACTCAGTCATCGTCAGTCATGCACAGTTTAGTTGACCGGAAAAATACCCGTTTGGCCAGACTCGGATTTCAGTTATCAGTTTCTCTCTCCAAGGTCATCGTGTAGAGTTTGTCAAAAGTGGCGCGTGCGCGATGACCGTTATGCTGTGAAAGTGAGACATTTGCACACACGCACATAAGAAATACAAAACGTCAGTCTTCGGTCATACACACCTCGGCTACTAAAATCGTGAGTCGATCGTACTGGCACTTCAGAGTTCAGTGGGAAATGTGACTGACCTGGTAGCAACTACTTAAAGCGGTGATGTGATTAAAGAAGCAACAAGCTTGACCACACGAGAGGTGCATTGACTAGAGCTAGTCATTCAACGCTACATACAATTTTGAAAACCAGAAATATACATGCGGTGACAGAAATGCAGCATGTATAGCTCGGAACGAGTCCAAACAGAAGTCGGAAGAACAGCGAAAGTCGGCGCAGGACGAAGACAAGAGTGCCATGTTTTGATAACACCAAAACATCACTTCCTGGGCCAGTTCAAGGTTTGTTATTCTGTATTGTCGGGAGTTAATGGGTAAACACACACAGAGTCACACACACACACACACGGATTTAATTGTTAAAAGCTATATAATTTTGAACGCTGGAATAACCAGATCGGCGATAGGCTACCGAGTCATTGAAGTAGTTTGGAAGTAAGAAAATCAATTATTAGAGACTATTTTTTTTACTGTCTAAGCAAACTCTGAGGAAACCATTTGGCGAGGCAGCAGCGTGAGCGTAGGTCAGGAACCGGGCGCGGACTGGCAGAAGAAGCGAGCCTTGTTGCCAAGAGTGACGTTATCACGAATAATTCGGGCGTTTGTCCCAAGATAAACACTGGTAGCTGCTGACCTACTGTGACGTGTTTCCGGTCATGATCCCTTCGATGAGGACGAGCAACGTGCGGCTTATCGCACTGGCCGTGTGTCACCTCCTGTACATCATCATCGGCGCCGCCATCTTTTCCGCCATCGAAGGACCAGAGGAGACTCAGGTGAAGAAAGAGCTGCAGGCGACGAGAGACGACTTCCATGAACAGCACAAGACCTGTTTGACAGGTGAGTGAGTGTGTGGGAATGGGGAGGGATGGGGAAGGAGCTGAAGGAGTCTGAGAGAGAATTCACGCAATTCTGTACTTGACTTTCATTAAAATTCAAACGGGCAGAGGACGGCTGGCCTTTGTCCCTGAACTACTGACAAGTAAGGTGGTACGGAGTGGGAGAAGAAGTAGGAGGGTGGCTGAGGGCTGTTTACGTTATTCTGTCCTTGACCTGTATGATGCGTTAGTAACTTGGTGACAGTCGCTCACTTTGTCATATCGCTATCTCACATGCTCTCAGTCCTTCGCGCTTACCTCCTTCGACCATCACCACCCATACACATTTGCACATCATAGTGTATCAGGGAAAGTGGGTTGATGCTCACCTTACAAGTGGTACACATCATTGTTACCACCAGACCTTGAGAATGGATCAAGCTTTTAGATAATAGCAACTAAGACACACCAACAGACCCTGGAAAAAATCCAGAAAGAAGTTTGAGTACAATCACTGGCGCCATCAGCAGAAAAGATGGAACAGATAACAGCAGTCTCCTCTCTCAACTGTAGAAAGTAATGCAAGGTACTAAAATAAGCTACCCACAGTACAAGCGCATCACAGACCACCTCCTAAGTGCCAGACAAAGAAACCATCTTCAGGAATGCTTGAAAGATCAAGCTTCATTTGAGAGACACAGGCACTGCAGAGACAGAGATAAGGCTTTGCATAGACCACTTCAAACACCAGACAGCTACCATCATCTGTCCATATCAGACCAGGTGATAGTTTTCCGCCTCAGGAAGTTATTATAAAACTATACCTTCGCCGATGACCGACAGCCTTATCTCGCGAGCTGGTCTTAAAGTGTAATCAAGATGAACAACATTACATTTTCCGTGAAAAGATAAGAAAGACGGAGATGTCACGGAAGTGGTGGGATGGTGGTGGGGGCACATTTGAAAAGATCAAAAGCAATAACATAATGAAGAATGTATCAGTATCCGCAAGTGAAAATGTCGTCTTCTTTCTGTTATTGATCGCTGTCATTAAAAGGGGCACGAAGAACAAATTTAAACTCGACCATGTTGGCAGCTTAACATAAAACAATGTTTAATTATTTTTTGAAGAAAGCACACATAGATTAACCCAATTTCCAATAAATGTAGGTCGCGGCCGTTTCGAGAACTTCCTAGCACATGAATGAGACGTTGCTTAGTCTAGCTATGACGTCGCAGAAAATGAGATGAGAACCGCGATGTTCAAAGGTTCTGTATTTCAAAATGGAAAAGAGTTCATTGTGATTTAGGAATAAATATATTTTTAATGAACTGATTAAAAAATAATTTAGCATTTCATTTTTGTTCGCCTTTGTTGTCAATAATGTAATTTCCTCGTTCTTTACCTCTTACTCGTGTGCACATCGGTATGACCAAAATACACTCTTACCCTCTCCCATCCCCAAACCAGAAAGTTGCGCTAAGAATAGCACGATTAGAAGTCCCTTTCAGTCACGAGAATTGCGATGGTAACAGCGTTACTGGGGCACGGTGAGTGGGCGGGTTGGCACAGTAAGTCCGTCTCCAGCCAGGTATTTGCTGATTGGCAGTCGCCGCTCATTCTCACATGATCTTTTTTCTTGGTATTTTATAACCATTACCTCAGGCTTGCTGAACACTTATGTATGTTTATCTTGTACCTTGTACCTTGTAGGGTGCAATTTGTTTTAATGATTGGATAAATCTGGGTAAATATACCGCATCCATTCTCGATGTACACGCTTTCAAACATCCCCATGCACAGAAAAGTCAAGAACGCACACGTCAACATTGTACATGGATACGCTGACATTGTGAAGACCTAAGCGAGGTGGGACCATATATTAGGCGTGTCTGTACAAACGTGACATCACTATTATTACCTCACTAGTGCTTTAATAGCGTTTTCAAGTAAACCATATCGCTTCATCTTGGATTGGAGACTGCTTCACACCACTCCAGCACCTTCAAGTCCTTGTAAGGTAGGAGAGTCCAGCAAGGAAGGGTCGTCCTCAATAGTCACATTCAAGTACCTTGTAGCAGAAATGTTTCTGGCATGCAACGTTGATTGAAGCATCAAAAGGGGAACTGGTGCATGCTTTCGCATTTGAGTTATGATTTCGCTATTGTTTCCCCTTTTGAACCTTGATAAAAAGTTTTCTTTCTTTAAGGTGTTGTCTAGTTTTTATTTCGTCGCTTCGCAAGGGATTGTTGATCAACAAACGTTGTATGATTAAGCAGTGACGATAACAACGCTTGTTTGTATATAAAAGTAAAAGGCTCAAGTTAAAGCGCGTACCAATAAACTCCGCACTGTTAATAACGGGAATTGAGCGAGGTGGTTGAAATCTTCAACTAGCATCACTCTTTCTTTCATTCCAGTGTGTAGCCTTTTCCTCTTTCTGATCTTTATCTAACGGATGTCTTCATCTCTGCAGCAGGCTGACCCTCCATCTGTAGACTTGACAGAATCAATACCGCCCACAGGATGGGGCGGCAGAGCATCGCGGTGACAGTGCGATCGTCATGGCAAACGCGATCTTGTCTGGAAGGCGCCGGAAGAGCGCAGTGACAGACTGCATCTGAAGAACTCTATAACCTCCATGCTTCTACCACGACCTGCTCAGACCTGCTTCTGATGTGCCGTCAAATTGTTTGTCCGATCTTTGTGTGCAAAATTTAGAAAATATATCGCAGGCTGTGTATTAGTCGATTAATGTTCCTTTCTTCAGGCAGAAAGGAACACGTGTTGATTCGTCCGCAATAAGGCCGCGTGTGCTGTTCGCAGTGGGTTATACATGTAACAGCAGAGAGTAGTTACACGCACGCACGCTCATTCGCGCAGCTCTTAGACACAGGGATTCTTCTGTAAAATGGCAATGGCGCACTTTTGAGGTTAGGGTTGTTTCAGTCACCATCTATCAGACCGCCGTGTCTTTATGCTACATAGCTTATTCTTATGTTTGACACTGCTTCTGTTTTAGTGTTTGTGGTTTTAGAGGTGGATGTGTTACTTCAATAATCTTTGACTACTGTACCGCAAACATTGAGCCAGATGCCGCAGGTCTTTGTCCTCGCTACTACCGATGCTCATGAGAGAGATGATTCATGATATGATGCGCGCCACGAAAATTTAAGGAGGAGATGATAGAATGAGGTAGACGCTCAAATTAATATTAATATTTTTTGTTTTGTACGGACACCTTTGCGTTTGATGCGCAGGTGAGGGGGGACCGGAGCGACCTTGAACGTTTTACTGATAATGCACTCATTATCACAAGGTCAGCTTAATTTTTAGCGCGAATGCACACATCAAGAGAGGGAGAGAAAGAGAGAATCAATATTGATTTGAGTCCGCATGCAGAAACTGGTGGAAGTCTGAGAGCCAGGTCTGGCGGCTGGCCCAAAGTCGAATGTTAGCGAGCAAATAACAAGAAGCATGCAGGACAGGGATAAACGAGCTGAAACAAAATGACCTCCCCTTTACATGGCACGCCACGCTCATGACTGAGTAGCGAGCGAATTTTAGGAGCAATGAGCCTTGTCATCAAAGGCAGGAGTACTGCGCAAGACGAGAACAAAATGGAGTTCTGGCTAATGAGCCATGGGTTGTGTGCAGGGAGCAGACGTTTAGTCTCGCTGCTTGTTGTTGGAAGTAGGGAAAACGTTGGCTGGTGGGTCACTTGATGTGAAGTGCTTTCGATTACTAATTAAAGGCCGATGTTTACTGTCCGAACATTAACGAGTGGTATCGCCCGTGCGAGGGAAGGTAGGAGTACATGCGGTGCGGAACTGCTAGCGGCCAATTACTACCCGGACAAAAGGCGGGGTGGACATCACAGGCACTGCCGACTAGCCTGGCAGTAAAAGATCTTCCTCACCCTTGCTGTAGGCAGTGTAGGGTCTGAGCGCTGAGGCGAAAGGACTTCTATCTGAACATACTGTCACAGGCTGTAACCTAGCAATACAATGTCTTTCTCAGCCGAGTACTTGCTGTTGGCGTTTAGAAAGCTGAAGTGAAACGTCTACTCCTACCTTCCCTCGCGCGGGCGAAAACATTTAAAACAAAACAAAAAACAAAACCACCGGGACATCGGACGAAGGACGAAGGAAACTAGAAGATCCAGACAAAAGCCCCTATGGCCAGTCCGATAAACAGGTGTCACATTTACAGAGAAGTACTTGTGTTCCAAGACGAGATCTTAGCGATTCTCACTGTAATGGTGACAATACTATACACCACGAAACTACGAGGTTGCCTCATAGAGACAGAAAAATCGATACTTTGGAGCTCTGAGTAGGTAAATGATAAATCTTTATTTACGAGTGTAACAGAGGGCGACTTAAAGATAAACCACTCGTAGTAGTTTGACTGACATGCCTTGCCTTCCCACCCACCCCCCACGTCTCGCCTCAAAATTAAAAAAAAAAAATTGATCGAATTTGTTGGATGCTGTGGTTTAAGGCCATCGAGGAGAGACTGTGTGGCCTCAGTTCATAATGTGACTGATTATTTTCTGAAGGATCTCGACATTTTAGTGCTTATTTTAAATTTTGATATGGGACAACTTGATGCTTTTTTCAGCTTCGAAGCGACCATCAGCTGCAAATCTTTTCCCATTCTGATTAACTGGTCTGTGCTCGCCAGAATTTTTTTGGACACCACACTGTCACTTATTCTGCTATCGTTGCTTTGTTTGTTATCTGCTGCAACTTACAAAGTTCCAGTATTGGTATGAAAATCAGGCATGGATGTCAAGTTCTGCAGTCACGTTCCGTCCATATCTGACCAACTCTCAACAGCTGAGCAGTATTTTCTTGTTTGTTTGCTGCCAACGGAAAATCGTTTCCTTTGGAGGAGGCAGGTGAACTGGGGGGATCAGTTGATCGTCGGAGATCCTCTGCGTCTCATGAAAGACAAGAAGCTGAAGTGACTTACTCAAAGCTAATATTGATGTGAGGAAAACAAGAAACATGAAAATATTGTAAAAGGAATAAACTATAAATAGATTTATATAAATAGTTGAGTATTTTAATCTTCAGTCAGCACTGTTCTCTACATTAGGCAGTTACATGATCGTGATAATATCGCTTGCTCAGTAATCATTTCGCAGTCCAGCGGGCATTTTTAAAATTATTTTTGTGAAGGATATTAATTGGATTGCAGAGGCTGCGTGGGCGCTTTGTGAATGTAGATAATGGCATTGAGACAGCGCTGCTGGATATTGATGTAGGTAATTAGGGAGGACGGCAGCGGCCGATAAAGGGTGATTGCGGTGTAAGGAAACATCTGCTTTAGAGTTGAAACGGACACAAGCCTTTTTTTCGCCAGAACAATCTGAATCAACGAGTAAAGCAAACACCACCGCAAATTGCGGGCCTAAGTGGAGGCGGCTACTTCTATTCTGATGCAATACAGCAGCTTCCTGATCCGTATAGTTCGAGCTTGTTGCGATGTGATTATTACTGTGAGGATAATTAACTGACTGATTGCTATAACCAGAAACCGTAGCTATGCACCATAGTCGTGGCAAAGAAACCGTATAAGAAATATCTGGGGCACCTGAAATTGTTTTACATCCGCTCCATAGTTACAGACTTCAAAAAGCTGGACCAGGATTTGCTACAATTCCATAACTAGAGGTAGAAAAATGTAGTGGATCATTAATACTTCCTTAGTTCCAGCACTAGCAGCCATTTGTTCCTCAAGGAGTAACAAGGAATAAACTAAGGTAAACTAGTTCCATCACTACCACCTGTATGCTTGCATCAAGACAGACTGTAACAGGCTGAGTGCAGCGAGTTCTCAGTCTCACCACCGTGTTGTTCCCGTACTCACCCACCGAGAAAGAAGTGGCATGTCCAAATATGACTTGGGGAATCGTGCAGGAACCACTCTCTTGCCATACTAGTAGACGGTCCAACAGGCCAGCTGTTACTGCGGGAGGTGCTCCATTGGTGACGTCATTGGCGAAGCATTCTGGTTCCGGTCCCATCACACCCAGGGGATGGCAAAGCGACAGTCGTGGAGGATGTCTGTTCACCTTCATTCCACCGGAAGCGCTGGCGGTGGTGGCGCAACGGTTAGCCCCTGTCACCAATGCAGTAAAGATTGGCTGTCCTGTGTTCAGCTCTCGTCTCAGGCACACTATTCTTTTTCTGCTTGTCGCATCTGTTTACAGGGCTGGCTGCCTTGCCATGATATAGCCCTAGCTGTTGGCTCGGCATAAAACACAGATTACCCACTCCTCCACTGGTAGCTGGCAGACGGTATGAGAGACTATACTTTGCATAGTCGTACCCAACGATATATATATATACTGATCATAAGGTAGGTTACAAGATGATCACTGGTGCTTGGAAGTCAAGAACTCCATAATACAAAAGGACAGAAAAAAAGTGCGCACCACATTTGGCTCGTTGTGCAGACTGGTGACATAGTGACATGCCGTATAGATCAACTTTTGGGCACAGCTGCTGTTTATGCGGATGTCTGTATTCGGCTGCACTGACAGGGTATTGACTGTCCGGTATAATTGTCGGAAGTTGAAAGCGCAACATCGGCATTTCAGGGCGTGTGAAATATAATTTGGTGCTAAGGTAGAAACTTGCTGTATAACCGCATTTTGTGTCCTCATGCGTGCGCAAGTTTTAGATTCCTTGTTCTTCACGCCCCCATCCCCCATGTCAGGCCGTGTGACCTGCCGACATTTTGTTGCAGTGACCTGTTGTGAGAGGGAAAGGAGCCGGCTGGCCAGTGTGTATTGGACGGGAGGGAGTCGTATTTGCCATGGAGACAGTCGATAGGGGTGAGGGGTGGATATGGTAGGGAAGAGACATGGCCGTAAGTCTGCCACAAACGGCGACACCAGAGACTTTCTGTCTTTTTGGTGATGTCGTCACTGTGTTGATGACTGTCATTGTGTTGATGACATATGCCTACATTATCAACTTTGGGCCATCAGTATAATCCTCTTGGCTGATTATGACGATGTTGAAAGCAACTCTTGGTGGATGTCGTGGGGTATATTGTCTAGTCGCTGGCACATCACACCTGACTGTATCTCACCAACCTCAAGATGTTAAGGGACATCGCAGGGTGCACATTATCGACTTAAAAATATTTTCTCTACCACGCAACCTTGAAATGCCAAGTTTCAAAAGTTAGTGGGTATCTTTTCTATCATAATGCCAACCGAGCTGCACTAAATGACAAAAATAAATAATTTTTAATGCAGTATAAAGAATAATGACAGCATCAGTTCCAGGTACAAATGTTAACACTTTAACTGCTCAGAATCTGCTTAGTATATTTTGACCAGAATGAACAATTAAATGAGATATTTCACCTGTATTGGTTGCGCAACTTGAGAGTTATAAAGCTGCAAGTCTCACAAACATAATTTGAGAATTGTAGAAGTGAACAATGTACCTGCATAAATATCACTTAGTCTTTCTGAGATTATAAAACCAAACATGATTTTCAAGCATCGACTGTAACACCAGTTTGGCATTTACACTGTCTCATTTGATGGCCGTTGAATATCATTACAGGGGTAAATGTGCCCATTTGATCTTCCTTCTTTTTTTTTTTTTCTTGCATTTTTCGTTCGTTCTTTCTATCCGAGTTTCGCTGTTAAGTCGCTCAAAGGTTAGGCAGATTTTTAGCAGTTAAAGTGTCGATAAAACTTTAAGCCAGATTCTGTTTATTGTCAGATCATTTTTTTTTTTTTTTTTTTTTTTGACATGCGATTGTGCAACGCATCTAGATGGCATGTAAATTTGCTTTTTTAGAACAGTTGAAAGGTTTAGAAACAGGCGTAACTAGCTCCAGGATTGATATCTTGCCCTCCTCATTTCGATCTCCTCTTTCGATTCCTTGTTTCAGTCCAGTCTCAATATGGCTGTATTGTAATGTTCAGTGTGTATCATGACTGTGTACAACTAGTTTTAAAATCTTTGAGTTTTAGACAAAAGAATCATCACATTACAGCAGTGAGTGTAAGTTACTCAGCTCTCAGTTTTCAACAATAACAAAATGCCGATAGACTTGTGTGCACGCTTAATTGCACGCACAGGGGAGGGGAGGGCGAAGTCCTGTACCTTCCAACCATTGGTCCGCGGCTGTCACATGACCTCTGCGCATGTGGTTTCTAGTGGCGTTCGTTCATTCAGTGCAGCACAGCAGAGGAACACAACGGTGTGTTAAGCTGGCGTGTGCTTTGGTTGTCATGTAGTCGGAGTGCTGTGTCTTTATGAGCCTCCCACACCCACCAGCAGCGGCAGCTGTAAACGAGTGAGCGGCCAAGGTGTGTCGCGTGTTCACTCATGATGTGGTGGCATCTCCACCGGGAAACTTTACACTCCATTGTTCGCACTATCTTAAAAGTGGAGGCATAGTTTCGGGAACTTATGTCACTCGCATTCTGATACGGGAAATATTTTCCTGCTACTGACCCAAGTCACAATATTGCGAGCAAAGTTGTTAAAGAGGAAGATTTAGCGCGTCGGGTGAGCATGCGGGTGTAGCCCACCCGACATCACCACCACCAACAAGAACAGCATTAAGAAACGGATCATTAACGTCAACATGCGGGACGTCATCACCAACCATTGGGCCGGTGACCCCAGCGCCACCGACGTGGAGAAAATCGTCAGTGATGAGAGCTGCAGAAAAAGAGCGACGATGGGCAGAACGTTGAATTGTTTCCGCCACCCGACCTGCCGCCTCCTGACACACATCCTCGCCTTCGTCGCCTACCTGTGTTTCGGGCCGCCGTCTTCACGTTGATGGAGGGGCCGCAAGAAAAACGTCTCGTGGATGAAGTGAAGAAAGTTCGGGAGCGCTTCGTCGACATAACGCAAGACTGCATCAGTGGTAAGTGTTGACAAACTCACAGGACTGTACCTGAGGTAGGTGCTGATGTTCACAACACAAATGTACCAGAGATGTACACCCACAACTGTATTGGTGCACACATGAATGGCTACCAGTGGTACTAAGGTATCTGTAGTAGGTGGTGACGTACACATATAGGACTGTACCAGTGACATGCTGACGTGCACAGAATCGTCAGTGATAGTATACTAACCTACACACATGACTGTGCAAGTGGTAGGTGCTGACGTTCACAACAGAGCTGTCAGTGATTGGTGCTGACTACAGGTCTATATTAGTAGTAGGCTCTGAGGTGCACATAAGATTATATTAGTCAAAAGTGTTGTTGTACACAATGGTGAATTGTGACGTGCACACAAGACTATTAGTGGCAATGACTTACGCCTGCAAAGGACGATGTTGGAGGTTGATGTTTGCCTAAACGGCAAGTCCCTTCATCTTTAGTCAGCAGTACTTCATCGATGATGAATAGTTGATGACAACGGTTAACAGAGCGCCGTATGTTAGTAAGAGATGTCCGCTAAGAGGACGTGGACAGGTAGTTTGTAGACATGTGTCGACAGGTCAGTTAGTGATGCCAGCCTTAGCTCACGACCTTTCAAGGAAAGCGGAGGTAATGCCGAAGACAGTCTGATTGGTGTGTTTGTCGCTTAGATGGAGAGAGAGAGAGCGCTACTACTGCTGTTATCATCCACTGTGAATTAAAAGCTTTGTGATGAAGATGAAACCAAGCGTCTAGGCTTCGCTGCTCACGCATATGACAGGGTAGATGAGTTGGTTCTGATGCTAATCGTCGTCAGTATGCTTCATACAAACCGTCACAAGAGCAAGATGAAGAAAAGAGTGGATATGAAAGAAATGAAAGGAAAAAAGGGACAGGATTGAGGAAGATGAGAAAGAAAAGAAATGCAGGCAGCTGGCCTGAAGACCGTTGCACGGATACTGACTGCGCTACAATATAAAACGAAGAAAAGCTCATAAAAGAAGACATGAAAAACACTACGTGGTCAGGAGGAAGGGAGGAGAAGGCCTGTCTGGGACCCTTCCACTGAGTTGTCGTGACTCCTTGCCTTGGAGGATGTTGGGCTTTAATGTGACGGATTGTGGTAATATATATGTCGACGAAAACAGACCGCTCCCATCAAGTCTCTGCAGATAGTCTTGGCTCGCTTGAAATCCTCTTCCTTTTGAAAAGCTATTAAACATTTGATTGATAGCTGTGTATGTAACTGAGGAGCATGCAGTAGTTGAAAATCGACGTGGATAAGAAATGCATGCACACAAATAGTGCTTTGCTGATATTACGATAGGAGAACTATGGATGCCGTGATGTTTTGCAGTAGTAAAATATTACAATTGTGGTACCACGCTTCTTGGCGAGTCTGCCGACAGCACAAACTTGACTGGCAGTAAGCAGGAAGAGTGCCATGATCACTCAAGAAGCATTTGACAGTCTCTCTCCTCACCATCTTGACGATTTTTCGTCTTATTTGAAATCCGCAGTTAAGAGAATCGACTGTAGTAGTCTGGGAATAAACATAGAAGTGTATAGTAATACAAGTTCGTGGGAATAAAGACATTTCCGTTACAGGCCTTCGCACGTGTCGGACCCTCCGCCCCACAGTGAGCTTTGTCAGCAGTCTAATGGATTTGTGCGCCCCCACCACATCCTCCCCCCAAAAAACCCCAATAATAATTCAGCAGACGGCGCGGTGTATTACACTGTTTTCAGGACAAAGGTGTTGGTGTAGCAGTCACATGCGTGCCAGCTGTCAAAAGGACGTTGGGTTACTGGGTTGGCAGAGAGAGAGAGAGCAGTATATAGAGCAGGCGGGGGAACAGAGCGCGAGATTTATATTGCTGTGCTAGGTATTAGTATCAATATCGTTATCAAGGGAGGCAGAGATTGAATGATTGATTTTACTGCCACCTGGGTGGTTTTATACATTTACAGATGTAAAAATACACGTCCCATCACTGTGTAATCACATACGATCCAACACAAGTGTCATGTACAAAACATTGTTACAAAACTACAATGGCTTACAAATAAATATGTTTATTTTAAGTTTACTTATTAACTTTGCATTAATGTAACTTGGACAGCTTGGACTTACGATCGATTCATTTACATCTGTCCGAGATGGACAGTGAAAATCAGATGGTGACATGTGTGTGTGTCTTAGGGCATGACTTCTTATTGGGAACACGCCCTGTTTTACTCCAACTTAAACAGTTTGAATGTTGGCATTCCTTAGCAATTTATAGTGTGTATGGAGAGAAATATGCGCTGCGGGCGGTTTGTTATTTGTTGTCAGCAAGTATCTGATGGGTGAGGCCCCAGGGGTCCGCTGAGGTCGTTGTGTTCCTGTTGTATTATCCTGCGGGAGATCAGCCAGGGTTGTGTTGTGACACAATGACAATTGCTTTATTTCGGTAGACTCGTGCCCATAACCGATATTTGGGGTGCGGGGATCAATTGTGGTTCATAAACCCTGGAGCATGCACAGCTGCTTGTCGGAAAGACACAAAAGAAGAAAAAACAAAACGGGAAGGGTGGACTACGGCAGGTCACTGGTGTCACTGACTGTACAAGACATGCGTCGTGAGACGCGTTCATGACATTTCAAAAGGCTTCCGCCTATTGAATAATCAGCAAATAGCATCTGCATCACGACTCATTGAACAGTCGGAATACAATGTTTGACAGTATTTCAAGTGTTGAAGCATTTTAGTAATTATTGTCAGTTCTTGAAGCTATAAGCCTTCACTTACAGACTGCCTTCGGGTAGAATGTTGTTTGGTATGTGTGAGGTAGGGAGATGTTGTGTTTGCTATGTGTAAGGTAAGGGAAGTTGCAGTGACTGGCTGTGGGGTGTGGACGTCTAGAGGTACCCATACGCTTTACGTCTTGTAGCACGTGTCTACAAAACTGTATTTTTATGGACATCAGCGACTCGCTTTTATTAGCTCTTCTCGTGTGTCAGTCTTGTCGATCGAATCTCTGGGCGCTGGCATCGGGATCCATACCAGGGCACAGAGGACACGTGATGGCGAGAGAGGTCAAGACCTTATCGCGACATCGATGGGTTTTTTTTTTGTTGTTTGTTTTTTTTTTTCGTTTTTTGGGTTTCTCTAGTTGAGGATTGTTACGCAGTCCTTAGTGTCGAAGACAGTTCTAAGGTTTGCCGAAAACTTTCCCATGAAGGACAAGAAATTAATTGAAGAATACTTCAGTAATTTAGCGCACATTTAAGATCCGCAATACACTGCAGCGAGAAAAGAACTAAAGAACAAAGCGCGGATTTATGAACGAGATCCTGGCATCTGCAGACATCACACGATTCACACGCTCCAACTAATCCCGTTATACAAACACGGACAGTCTTGAGTCAGTTAATATACAGGCGACAGGCCGGTATCCTCACAGTATCAGCAACACCAGATTCCTGTTTTATGTGACAGACAGTGGCAGTCAGACACCAGGTAATGTCGACTATAAAATGTTTTTGTCCGCCTGTTGCGTGCAATTCGTAGTCTTTGACGACAGCATAAAGAATAGTACATCCCGCTTCTTCCTCCACACAGGATCGCTGTAGGGGCGCTGGGTGTGACATCAGTTCAGGTTTACGCACTTGCGCGTTTGCCTCCTGTTCAAGACCTTTGAACATGTGTAATGTACGAACATTAGAGACTGGCCGAGAAGGAAAACATGACTGACGACAATAATGGGGTTAGCGAGGAGGGAAGAGATTGGGGAAGGAGAGGGCGGAGTCACTATGTCGTGTGACCTGACTGTTTTTTTGTAGGCAGAATGAGGGGCTGTTACAAGTGGCCCTTATTTTGTCGCAGTTGTGCGTGAAATGGATTGTTTGTGATGCATCCTTTATACTTCCTGCTGCCAGTGTCTAGTCGTTTTAGATGCCGTCACCTTCGCCGGGACGACCATAAACAAGACTTGATTGTCATTAAGTTTTACATTCAACATTCAACCTTCAACAGGGCGGTTTTAAAATGTTACCTGCTAATGCTAGCTGTTATTATTGCTTATGACATCAGAGCCATGCGGAAACTTGCCTGCAGCGTGAAGGGCAAGACCATTACTAAGACTATAACTACTAGTTATCGGGGTTTTTTTTTCTTCCTGTATAGGGTCACATGACCTCTAATCTCTTAAATTTCAAATGTGATCTTGATGCATTACAGCTTTCATAATTACACAGTATATTGCTATCTTATACTCTTCATTTGGTGAAATGAAACTATACAAATATTATAAACATTTCGAAACAGAATATTAAATGGTTTTATGATGTACATGTGCATATATATAAACTAAAAATTGAAATTTATACGAACTATATTTTCTATTTCGTGCAAATCAGGAAAAAGGTCGAAGTTTTCCTTTTCTCTGTAATTGTGACTCACTGCATTTCCATTCAGTACAAACTCACATATAGAATCGACTTCACCACTTGAGGATTTATTCAGCACACCACTTAGTCACATGCAACATCAAATTGTAGTAATGTAGGGGACTAAAGCAGAGTGCAGGGGAAAAGGTCAAAGGTTGAATAAAATGTGATTTGTTCATGAGCTCCCTTTCTCTTAGGAATGACACATTTAATGATGACAGCATTTCCCTTGTTCTGTATGAAAGGAAGCTGAAACCCCTGTCCTTGTCATTGAATAGTGTGCAGTCTTCATGTCACCGAATAATGTGCAGTGGTCTTTTTGCACGGCCTATTTGAAACTGAGCTGGCTTGCAGGAGAATGTAAAAAGCCCAGTGACATGAGTAGACTTCCTTGACCTATTTAGCATTTTATTCCCTTGTGTGCTGAATATATAAGGTTCAGAACACTAGTAGAAATATTTCATGACCCAGAGGCAGACTGTTTATTTTCTTTTAGTTTTGGATCTGTTGTGCTGTGCAATTACACTCAATTGTGTGGGCAAGGCATTTATACTTCTCTCACAAAGGCAGCTTTAGGACTTCGTGACCTTAGAACATGCTGGGCCTATTTCCTCCCATCCCTCTCCCCACCCATTCCCAGCTCAGCTCAGATCAAAACTGGGCCAAAAGCCTCAACAAATAAGAGGCATATTATGGAATATTTTTCTTCATTCTAAACCTTAATAATAATGCATAAATGGTAATCATGGTGGTGTAGCCTTAACTCAGGGTATGTGTGCATTGGTGGTTTGCTTGAACTATATTTTTACCTTCTGCTAAGTTTTTAGTCATGTTTCAGAAAATTGAAAGCAGTCTGAGAAAGCTTGATAATTTAGCTCTGTTCATACCTTACTGGAGATGAACTCCTCGTCCTTGCTTTAGCAGACATCATCTTATAGCAGTCTACTATGCAGACTCCCTGATTAAAAACATTGTTCAATTTCTAGCACCAAACACCACTAATAATTGACTTGCTAATGTTTATGTTGTAGGGCTGCTGTATAATGTGACAGTTTCATCTGTCTAAACATATGGGCTTGTATTACATATTTACATTCTGCTTGAACTGCCATTTCTAATTTTACTAGTTTGCTGACATTTTCTAGCATTTCTTTTGGCTCAATTTTTCAGATGATGAGCTGGAGCAATTCATTGAGAAGATTGTGAAGGCTGCCAACCGTGGAGTGTCAGCCATCCGAAATGTCACCATGTCTGAACCAAACTGGAGCTATGGTCAAGCCATCTTCTTTGCTGCCACTGTTCTTACCACCATAGGTTAGTTTGCATGCCTTTCTCATTGCCCATCATATCACTTCTTTTGTTTCAAAGTATGTTATGATCAAAAAGAAGTGAGAGGAGTATTATGAATAAGGAGGAGATCCAGAGCAATTGACTCTGTGCACAATACTCCTTTTGAAAGTGCAACCTTGGTGATAAGAGCACAAAGTGCATTGTGAAACTCATATCGTGGATCTCTTTTATCATGGACAAAATTATCATTTGTATTTACTCAAAACTGTTTAGTGTATTTGCTTTGTATTTTTCAGTTTATATCTGTTGGTCATTTTAAGTCGCTCCTTTTATCAGTTGTGAAAAGAGAAGCATGTTTTTTCCCCCAGGCATAGTCACATCATCACATTATTTTTGTTGTTGGGAGAAAGAAATGTCATCAGAGCAGATCACTGCTTTGAGGTTTGGCTGGACCTGTGAGTAAAGAAATATTCTCCTGCTCACCCAGTGTATGGATGCCTAACTTTTGAGGGAAAGTACAAGGAAGCAAAACAGGGCTGGGGTCTGCCTTCCTCATGAAGTCTATTATTGCATTTTACTTTAATGTTGTTTTAAATCTGGACTGGATACAATTTACACATGCTGTCTTTGATTTTAGGTTATGGACGTGTGACACCCCTGTCGGATGGTGGCAAAGGTTTCTGCATTGTATATGCTATCATTGGGATACCACTGACACTGATTCTATTCACTGCACTGGTTGAACGTATTCTCATCCCAGTCAAGGCCTTCCTTTACTTTCTTTTCCGAAAATTGGGTCACGTTTACCAGGTCAGTGTGAAAATGATGTCTATTACATGCTGTATGACCACCATCACACAAGAACACACAGTTATGCATATATTAATATTTAAAAAGTGAGTAAAGTGAGTGCACCATTATTTTAACTTGATTTTTTTTTATCAAAACTGCAGATGAATGATTTTTTTAAAACTTTTTTAATACTCGGTAGTCACAAAATCTATAGGTATCATTTCACATTTTTTACAAAATGTATTTAAAGGAAAACAGCAAGAATAGATCAAATTTTGTATCCTCATGAATGCAACATTTTTATATGCCTTGTTTTTTTTTTCTTTCTTTTTTCATGTCACCAGGCATTTTACATTCAACTTCTGCATCTGGTAATTATGGGTTTCGGCCTTCTAGTATTCTTCATACTGATACCAGCGGCCATCTTTGCAGTGCTAGAACCATCTTGGAATTACCTGGATGGGATTTATTATTGTTTTATCTCTCTCACAACCATTGGCCTTGGGGACTATATACCTGGGGACAGTGCTGACCAGCCTAACCGTGCACTCTACAAAGTAGCTACTACATGTAAGTTTGTGCTGGCCACTACATGTATGTTTGTGCTGGTTGCATTCAAAGATCTAAATACCCAAGCCCACTGTGGGTTTTGGGATTTTGCAGTTTCTAAACTTGTTGGGAGGTATAAAACTGATTGTGTTGAATAAAAGTGAAGAGTGGCTGACAAGCCAAAATTACAGTTCAGGCATGAAAAATACGCAGGGCTGAATTTGATGCTGAGGCTGGAACTAGCTTTCAGGTCAGTCAAGCAATAACCTCTGTCTTGCGTACTAAATCATGAACCCCTTTCATTACAATAGCTCCATAGGTTCCATTGCCTATGTTGTTGACTGCAGGACAAAGGTTACTGCCTTGACTGGTCTGTAGACTAGTTACAGACTTGATGTAAAAGCCAATAATTATTTACAATGTAAAAACCAGTCCAGTTTCTTAAGTACAAACCTACTGACTGGCTGCATTAGATTTCATGCATGACAAAAGTGATCATATAAATAGATATTATTGAATTTGTACATGCCACATTTGTAGATTTACTTGCAAACAGCAACAGGACTTAGAGGAAGAAGAGTGCAAACAAAAAATATATATGACTGAAAACTTAGTCTACTCTTGGACAAAATTCAGAGTCCAATGCTGCAATGCAGTGTGAGAAGGAAGTGTGAAGATGTTCAGAAAAACAAGAGATGAATAGCTTAGACATGATGATGGTTTGAATACATCATTCTTGGTTGCAGTGTACCTGCTGACTGGCCTTGTCATGATGATGGTGGTGCTGTCTGTGCTGTATGACATCCCAGAGCTGAATCTTGGTTTCCACTTTTACCTCAAAAGTGACCCTGTAGATGATGAGCGCACGCGCCTTAAGAGTTTAGCTAATATGCAGGGACCAGGCCTCAAGTACACCAAGCAGGTAAATGAAGCGGAAGGCCAGCCCTCTGGTCAGGAGAACTTTAGACCTGGAGCAGGCACCTACCAGTCTTTTCAGGACAAAGACATTGGTGAGGAATGAGGGCAGCAGACACAGAGGTCAGAGCAGAGAAAAGCCTAGAGCAGCAGAACATAAAGATTTTTGTATTGCTGATTGAAAGATGGGATATTTACTCCTGTGGGACCACAGCTGTAGAATTATCTAATTTGTAGGTAAGGAGAACTGTAAGTACAATCCTATGTTGCTAAGAGACAAAGTACATATGCTAGGTTGGCAGATGTTACATTAACAGTTTACCAGATATGTATTTTTGGGCTCTGTTATTTCACTCCTGGTACAGAATTAGACTTAAGAATGCTCATATTAAAAGGATAAATTTTGCTGTTATAAATACAGCAACTCCTGTAGGTTTTGGTACCATCTTTTAAGTTGTTATTAATATTGATATACAGAAAGACTTTAACCTGCAGAATTCTTTTATGAGAGGGCGGAGCTTATTAAGCCACCTAAAAAAATATAGATTATAGCTTTTCTTTACAAAACAATGTGAAAGCATTTTCCCACCTCAAAGTTAGTGGAAAGTTCCTTTGTGTTAGACACTTATAAATGAGGCACATACCTTTTTAATGCTTTCCACATTTCTGCCAAAAAAGAAAGTTACTAATTCTTGTGTTAGTTTCATGTCATTTTGGGCATGTTTTGAATTTTATGTTGTTGTATTCTTGTCCTCTCCCCTACCCACTCCTGCTCAGAACGGTCTTTTAGAGCTGAGTAAATCAGCCGTCAGAACTGGGGATCCATTTACTTAATTTTAAGAAGTGCATGATGATACTTTGATGTATGTTATTCTAAGTGAGAAAAGTGTTAGTAAATGTTATTAGCAAACCTCAAAATCATTAGAGAGAGAGAGATATATATAGTGTTTTCCACTGACATTTTGCATATAAAATATAACTTATCAGATAGCTATAGAATTGTTGGTAATAAAATGATGAAAATATTTTAGGTACCTTACTATTTCATCTTATTTTATTTAAAATTAGCATTTAAACAAAAATTAAAAAATAGAAGGCATTGAAGTAATTTAGTAACATCTTAGGTTTTGATGTCATAATAGAGTGACTTAAAGAAATGAAAGTCAGAATGTGGGAGGAGGGTATCATTGGTCAGTATCACTTCAGATAACAATGTTATATGACTGCACAACTTAACAGAAGGTAATAATAAAATGTTCTTAAATATTATAAAAGTGAATAGATACAAATTAGCCTTTTTGTCTGTTTTATTTTACTGTTATAAATTCAGCAACTACTGAAGGTTTTGGTACCATCTTTTAAGTTGCCATAGTTATCTTTCCTTGGACATGTCATTTGTCAATATAAAGAATGGACTGTATGCAGTTACATGAAAAGCACAATAAGAAAGGGAACTTTGTCATGATGTCTTAAATGTGAAACCTTCTGAAAGGAAACCTGTAAATGTAGATAATAATTATGCATCTGAACTGATCTCCACATAAAACAGAGCACAAGCCTGAAAGCAATCTTCTATGTGAAAAAGAGCCATTTTGTATCACTACCTGAGGTTATTTAAAATCTGTTGAGATTTTTGTCTTTAGACTGGATATATTTGACCACAGCATGGCTATAATGTGTTTATGTATATATCATATAGCTTCTTACATATGAAGTAATTTGCATTGCATGAAGTTGCTTTAGACATGGTTATTGGCAACTTTTGCACAGCTGGCTTCAGACTTTAAGATGGGGGTGGATGGGGAGGGTAGCTGTTTTCATTAGAAAGCCATTGTTATGAGATTCTATTTTGATGTGTTATGTTTTGGGCTAATTAGCAAGTTCAGAAGAGGTGCAATGTTTTGTTTAAATTGCAGATCTTAAATGATTTATCCTAACACGTTTACCCCATTTGTGCAATTTCTTGAGGTTGTAAGCGTTTGTTTCTAATAAACAGTTAGGGAAATAGTTGTTTCAACCTGAAGTCTTCTTGCCCTGACCATACTCTTGAATGGTCTTAAGTACAGAATGCAAAACTTTATTGCGGTATTTGCATCAATGGTACTTGATGCTGAAGGATGTTTCACTGATGGACATTATTTTAATTGGTGTGTCAGACGAACTTGCTGCAGCAGTTGTTTGCATGGCAGCAAGGACATATGGTGACAATTTACAAATGGACATTTCATGCACTACTAACACGTCTGCCTGTCTGTGTAAGGTGTTGTTTTACTCTATATTTGTATATTGTAAGGTAGGAAGCACAAATGAGATCCAAAATTTCAAGAAGCTAGCAAATAGCTCAACAGTTTTAGCTGATAAAATATCCATTTGGCAAAAAAAAAATGTGGACTGTTCCTCTGACAACATGTTCAACACTGGAATAATTCCATTTTACACTTTAAAAGAGGTGAATAAATCTCTCCCTTAAATGTGTATGATCACAATCCTAATAATTCATTTGAAATTTGTCCATGGCAATGGATGCTACATGCTCAATCTAACTGGGTCTATAGAAAAAACATCCAGTTGCTGGGAATGGAAAGATAGCATAAGTTCTTACTTGCGTGCATATTTTACTGCAAAATTCTGTATAGTTCTCCTGCCTTGCTCCTTGTCAAGTTCATTTCAAATATGGAGACTTTTCAGGTAATCTTGTTTGCAATTTATAGCAAAACATAGATGCATTATGCCAACAATTCTTTTTAAATGGATTTGAAAATGCCCTAAACTGTCAACCTTAGAAGTAGTAATGTAGCTTTAAAACTTTTGAAAAGAAAATTCACCTTTTCAGTGTTCAATTGAGAAGGGGGTTGAGGTAAAAATCACCAAAGATATTAAAATTAAAATTTAAAAGGTGCTTGATGCATCCTTAAAGTAAATAAATGATTTGAATTACTTCTGATATATGTTAGTCTTCACTGTATGTTTATTATGATATTTGACAAACTCTGGAAAATTTAAACCTGTGCACATTACGGATACATTAGAAAATGGGGGCTGTACAAAAAATTATTCTGTGAAACTGTACCATCATGATGAAGAGGGTAAGAGGTTGAGGTTTTGCAATGCTCAGGTAGTCATGACATTTTGAAAACTCGTGTGAAGTTCACTGCCTTCAACTTGCATTTTATATTAAGCAGTAAACTAGTTTCTTCTATTACAAATGACCCAGTGTTTACCACAACAAGTTAAGAAATGTGGTTTGCCTGCTTTTAGATTCAGTCATATCAGTAACAGCCAACAAACAAGCACAAACACAAAGAAACAGTATTAAGCCATTTCATCATCATTAGTGCAGGAACACAACTTTGAGTCAAGATAAAGATCAGCCCAGTCTTGGTACAAACGTTCAATGGCTTTCAATCACAGTTATACCAATGCACATTTACGCACATCACTGATATAAGCACATGCATGCACCAATACATGCACAGTGCTATTGACTAGGAAATATACATTGGGGATGGAGTAGGTCCATGGGAAGTAGGAGCTAGAGATGTTTCAGGGGAAGGCTTGTGCACGGCAGGGAAATAGAACAAGCCAGACATGGCATCCATCAGTGCCCGCTGACAAGCTATGTGTGGCTCAAAACCACCAGCCCGCTCTGACGGGGTACAGTTCCGAACGTTGGCAAGGTACCTACAAGAAGACACATGCCAGTTAATCACTTGTTCTTGAGCTATCAGCTGGACAAAACACACAGAACATGCTAGACACAGGACTTGCATTAGTTAAAACGCCTAGAATCTTAAGGACGCACATTTTCATGTTAAACTTGCTGAAATAAATAATATACATTGCCCTCCTAAGGCAAATGATGTGAAACTCCAAAAGCACAAAGCAGGGAACATAAAAGTTGGTGTAACGAGGGAACAGCATCTACTGAATGCCTTCCCTTGATGCTTTCAATCAGCATTCTAACCAAATAAAGACCATTGGCCACTATGTGTGTGTAACACAGGCAGGCACACACCATATGCAGACACAAAGGGATTTCCTTCACCTCAACAAAACTATATCAACTTGAAAAGCAATACCATTTGTCATCGTCATCAAGCAGAATCAATGGAAAAGAAATGTGTAAAGCAAAGTACTTGCTTACCCTTGTTTAAAGATATCATCCAGGGTTGGGAAAGGAGGTCCATTTGTTTCCAAAACAATGGGGACGTAAACATAAGGTTCTGGTTCCGTGGTTTCATCCATTGGTGTATAAACATTTTGCTGCACAAAGATCATCATCACAGAATTTACTTCCCATCTGGTGTTGGACCATACTATTTAAACTGCTGTACAACCTGACCTATCATCTTCACTTTTGCCTGTTCAGCTTTTAGGTTTTATGATAAAAAAATGTAAAGCCAGCTTAAGTTATAAGTTTTGTTAAGCAAATGCCATAAAATCACAAACATTCAGAAGATACAAAAGCACTCCATATGAAAATGACCAACACTGAAGATAAGTGATAGCTAATGGCATTTACATGTCTTACTGGCAAATAGTAGTAGTTGAAATAATGGCAAAAAAATATAATTATTTAAGGATCTAGGGACTGAGGGTAGTCCATAGACCAAAAAAATCATTAGTTTTGCCAATTCACTATGATTTACATGACTTCATGCCACGATTTACTGCCTATTAGTCTTGTGCCCATAGACGTGAAATCTCACTAACAGTCAAAAGGTTTCTAGATCATTTTTCCTGCAAGTTACTTCCCTTCAATCAATGTTCTCTACATGTTTTGTGTGTATAATTTACTGTAATACATTTTTGTTGGGGTTTTCATACACTGCCTGCAGTGCTTCCAGCAATATAAAACTGTGCAGTGGTAGCTGTCTTTTGTAAATTCATCTTTATATCCATGTACAGTTATATCCACGTACAGTTGTGCAAATCTAATGTGAACTGCATGCTCATTTTTGAACAATTTCAAATAATTGGAAAAGGCAAATGTTTTCACAACATTTCAATAAATAAATGAAAATTTGTATTGCTTTTAGTTGAAACTTCAAAACTAAAATAATTTTTTGTTTTAACAACAACTGCATCACTTACAATTCTGATGCCAGTAGAAAATGTTGGGGGCTTTTGTTCTTCCTCCTTGACAGAGGATACCTTTTTGTGTCTGTCAAGGATTGCCTGCGCAGTAAGGTCTGAGAACATCTGGAGTACAGAAATAAACAGGAAATAATGCAAAGCAGCCAAGGACAAAAATTTACTTTAAAATAATTCAGCAAAATGAACACAATAATATAATAAATGACAAAAAACAATTTATAAGGTCAGTCCTAAATTTAAAAGGGAAAAAAACCGAAACGAATGTCAAGATTTATGACTATCTGAAATGGCAAAATATACATTTTTAAATAACATTCTTAATGGGCTTATCAATGTCCAGTCTCTTCTGAATGACAATACTTTAAAGATCCTTGCAGAAATTACATTCCACATTAGCAAATTTCCAGTGATGAATGTGGATTCATGATTATAAATTTAGATGGTAACAGTTTTCCATGGGTTGTCATGGTGGTTCAAGAAGAAAGAATAGAAAACCAAGTATGGCAGAGTGCTACTCTTTCCTTTTGCTGCAATTATCCTCTTATAAATCGGATGCCCATTGCTTGTGGACAGGAAATGTTTTTCAGCCACAGGTTTAAGCAGGCTTTGAACCAGCAGTGTTCTGCTTCATAGTCAAGAACACTAAACTGCGATCACTAGGCTAAGAAGCCTTCTAAACAGTGCTTATTATAGATTTCAAAATCATCTTGTCAAATGGCATCAATAAAAGGCACTAATGAAAAGAAAACAAAAAGCTGGGCACATAATTACGTCAACTAGGGATATCTTAACAAGAAAATGTAAACAGCATTGGAGAAAACCAATATACTATAAAGACCAAAAATTTAACCTGCACCACACACATCTGCCTAGAAAATTGGTCTTACCAAATCATCAATGAGTGCATCTTTGTTGCGACGCTTGGTGTTTTTCTCACCCTGCTCTTCTTCGGCTGCAAGCTGCCGCCTGATGGCTGTTTCATGCTTCTCTTGCTCTATGAGCTGCTCAAGATACTCTTCATCCCGGCTCTGACATGACATGCAACCCAAGCAAAATGCTTAAGACTGCTCCGCATACCAGGGCAGAATTAATGTGGGATCTCAACTGTACTTTTAAAATGCAAGCAAAGGTAAAATCACGTCATCTATCATAAAGTCTTAACCACAGCCAAATTATGACTACAAATGAAGCAAAATTATTCCTTGCATGCAGGTGACTAAATAAAAACAATCATGAACCACAACTAGAGTAAAAAGTACAATCAGAATATCTTTTGCAACATTTTAGCATCTAAACTGTAATAAACCAAAATCTTCAGGGAGACTTAAAGTTAAAAATAAGTAAAACTAACCAGCTTTGACTGATTCTTCTTTATGTAGTCTTTGTTTTCCTTTTTGTACTGTTCTATCAGCTTGCGTGTAGATTCCACATCAACACCATTGGTCAGATTGAACACTGCATGGAAATGAAAGCAGGATTTTAATAAACACCAAGATAAACAATGCAACTGTATGCCATTTCTTTCTTGTTGCCTGTCACATTCAGCTCTGCTGTGATACAAAGATTGCAGCCAATATTTCCTAAAGCAAATTTTCAAGTAATGATAAAAATTTGAACCATTATGTATTTTGAAGATATATGCAAACAGGTAAACGAGTGTTATATAGAGATATAAAAATACAGTTTACAAGGCAGCTCATGGGTAAATATATATACAGAAAGCACACAAAAGAGATGTAACAATTATTAGCTAGATTTATAATAAGAAAAACAGCTATTCTCACATTACAAATAAGCTACATATTTTCACATACACACTATCAAAGAGATCAGCTACAGCTTTTCCATCTCATTATTTTGCCTGCTGCCATCCACTCACTCACCAACTGTTTCAATCATCTCCAGATAGTCATTATATGACCTGAGATCAGGAAAATCTTCCTCTTTCTTGTTGAAGCTGCATGAACAATCAAGCATTGTTTTTTTCAGATTTCTTAACTACAGATGCTAATTAATTCAAGAAGATTGCATGCATTACCTCTACTTCCGACTTAAAGCATTCTACTTTTCTTCCAGATTAGGAGCACTTAAGCTAAAACAAGCTGATACCACATCAAAATATTGGGTCAGCCTACACCATCGCAATTATGCTTACTCACTCCCTTAAAATTCTTTTGCGAATATCAACTTCCTTCTCCACTGTTGCATCCTCAAACACTTGCAGCCTATAATTGTTTCGTCGCAGAGCTGTGCCACATTGTGGACATGCACCAGAACCTTTGATAAAGAGCATATCTACACAGCTCTCGCACCTGCAAAAATGATTTAGCCACGGATTATTCTGTGGCTGCTGACATGGCATGTGCATTCTTTGACAGGCAAGTCTAAACAAGAATATTCAGCAATATGATGGATATTTATATATATATATATACACATACACCACTTTAAGACGTTCATTTTATGTAGAAAATAAAGTAACAACAGACTCCAGAAATTTCGATTTGTGAGAAGCAATAAAAAAATAGGTCGACATAACGTTAGTCCCTTGCACTAGGTATAAAGACGCTCAGTTGTTTATTCATACTTTGACTCTAAATATTATTTTAAAAGAACTCAAAAGTACTCACAATGAATGTCCACAAACATTGACAAGTAATTTCAAAGATGGATTTCTGTACTTCGTTGTTTTGCATCGTGGGCACCCTTGTTCTTCCATTTCTTGTTAAATCTGATGTGTTACTAGTATCAGAAGGTCAGAATTTTGTTTAAGATTATAAGTGGTTTTCCCAGCACCGATATTTTTCAAAATTAAAGAGTTAACAGTCTGTAAACAGACCAAGCCAGCAAGCAAGACAAATATCAACGACCTGTGAGAACAAACATCGTCAATCTCTGTAGCTCTTCAATAAAAGAGTTTCGAAGAGCGCATGGCGAAGACAGTGATCTCCCCTAGCGGTACTCATTCACTTGTCCCATGAACTAGTATTTTGCCAGTCCTTATCCAAGTGAAGGAAAAAAGTGAAAGAACGCACAAGTTCGTGCACAGTCTGAACGTCGGAATGACAGCGCATGGACCTAAATATTTAACCGCTCTTCATTCAAATAAGATAATCCACACATTAACACTATACAATCTGTACATTCTGTTCACTAATTTGTATATTAACGTCCTGATTATTTTGACTAAATGCCGAAGGAATGTATGCAGCCTTTATGAAACTTCACATCTCTCCGAAAAACATTTCTCGTAAATAAAAGTGTTAGCTTCTCTGGATGACAATGACAAAAAAAATATTCAGTTCTTGTTGCAGATTGATAAGGTCTTGTGTTTTGTACTGGTTATACATATAGGTTTTGTATAGTAACATACTGTACAGTTGTTAGTTTTGGTTCTTGAATTTAATGAACGCTATAAAGTGTAGGCTTTCACCGCTACCTCCAATAATTGTACCCAAATCTCCGACATAAAAACCTTATATTGTCTTTAATCTTTATTCTTTGATATGCTGAGTTTGTTTACGTCCACTGGTGACACACACACATATATGACCAACTACAGCAGTCTAATTTATAAGTTGATCATTTTGTACCGCACACGAATGATAAAAAAAAATCCAAATGGCCCTTGGAGGAAAAAAGGTTCCCCACCGCTGCAATAGAGCCAACAAGCATGCAAAGAGTTGCTTCCCTTGCACCAGACCTTTCCAAAGCCTTTTGTGAAGTTGGCAGCAAAACGTTTTGCATGTGGCACGAAATCGGTGTGACGAAGATAAGACAAAGCCGCATATATAACATCCAGAACATTGTCACTAAGGACTGGGAACGTCCGACTGCAGTTCAATGTCGTCAGATCTTTGAATACAGTCCGCTCTGATCAAGGCTAGATACTGTCTCGAGAATTTTATTTTTTTTAAATAAATGAACAGAGAAAAGGATTGGTGGTGGGATGGGAGTGCTTGTAAAGGGCTGGGGTAGGAAAGGTGACACTAAACGGCGACGAAAGTTAACTTAGTATTTTAGTGGGCTCAACTACAACGATGATACTTATAATAAGGTGGTGGGTGGTGGTGGGTTGTTGTGGTGTTTACAATTTAAGAAAAAATTATGACACTGATCTGCGTGAATTAGCAGTTTTCGATCTACACTTCTGTCCAGCACTACATTTCTTGCTCTCAAAATATTGCATATTCATATATAATATTATCATTTTGTGAATCTGACCATGGCGTCCGACTGCAGTGAAGCAGTTACTGGTTATTACCTGGTCTTTATCACCCTGAGTCCAAAACCAAACTGTATCTGCCACGCCAAAGAGATGTTGCGCGTTTAGTCGCGCGGAACTGACAGCCTGTGCCCCTGTTGCCAGCCTTCTGGTTCTCTCTCGCTCGTCTTTTTACTATAATTTACTTGATTCAGAAATGTCTGTCCCTCACAAAGAAAACACCTGGGTCTGGGTACTTAATACACCGCTAGGCAATCTGCTGACCGCTTTGAGCTACCATTCATCTACAGCCAAGCAATTGTCTGGGCATACATACGGCCCCTGTTAAACCCAACCTCCTTTTAAACATATACAAGAGTTAAGCAGCACAGTTATAGGGGGCACCCTTGACGGCAGCCTACTGTCGTGTGAGAGAAAGCTACCATTTGGTGATCCAGCAGCACTGCGCTCGTTGAGCGCTTAAACAGCGCCTCGGTAAATTGGACAAGACCCTCTTTGATGTTGAATTTTCATATCACATACCATAGCCTCTCGTGCCAGACTTTGTCAAAAGCCTTTTTAAAGTCGATAGAGGTCTCTCTATGAGAATGTGAACAGTTGGAGATCTCTCACCAGTCCTCTTGCCTGGTCTTGAGCCAGTTCTGCTAGCAGTTCCTCGGCGGTGATGATGGTGCGGCTCTGTATTACTTTTAGCGTGAATTTGCTTGGAGTAGGCTTATTGTTCTTTAGTCCTGCACGGTTTGCTGTCTGCTTTTTTTTTTTTTTTTTTTTTTGAAGGGAGATTTTGGTCGGGTACTCCGGTTTCCTCCCCTCTCTCATCAATAGTGCGAAATCGCCTCTAAGTGGAAACACTTTCTCGCCAAAACAATCAAGCTAGCCAAAGTCTCATTTGGTTATCGAGTAGTACTGTACTCACTTGAGCTCTTGTACAACGATTGATGACTCACGACGCCCTTTACTGCATTTCTTTATAGCCAAGAAAGAGTATGGTACACTGTGTGTATATATAATTATATTTAACTGTACTTTACATATTCTTCTTCATGAAAGGTGACCATAAAAATGATTCACTGTTGACAAAACATTTTTTCAGTATGCAAATGCGTTTAGAAATACATGTTCACGAAAAACCTCTAACATTTTATTTTTTTCTCCTTTTTTAGCTGCCATCTTCCAAACATACCTTCTCCTGAAAGTCGCAGCTGGACCTTTCACACACCACACCAAGCAGTTCATCCTTTTAGTATGCAAATACGTTAAAATATATGTTAGACAACCTTTGACACTTTATTTATTGATTGATTGTTTCCTTTTTTCAGCTATCAACTTCAAAACATACCTTTTATGTGCAGGTCACAGCTGGACCTTTAACACGCCGCACCACGCGGTGACTAGCGAGGCAAACTCTGTGATCTACCAGTTAATTTCCAGTAAGTGTTAAAGGGCAGAAGTGACGGACTCATTTACACACGTAATTGCGTGCACTTGCACCACAGTTCGCCGTTCCCAGGGTCTCTTCCCACACACTGCAACACGAGATGTCAAGGCCAGATGGCAGCACTGGGATTGCCAAAGGAACAGGACACGAAAGCGTTGTATAGTTCTGTTGTTTTTTTGTTTTCTTTGCTAGGATGGGGAAGCGATTCAGGGGAGAATCACAAATTTTCATTAAAGAGAGAGCTGTTGCCAATGCAACTCAAATTCTTGCTGTTTATTCAAGGAAATATGTGTGGTCAGTTCACGAAGATCTGTCATCTTTCCGCAACCAGCTGAAGGTCCATTGAATGTTACACCTCGAATAAAATGCAGTTCATGACATATCTGACCATATTTAATTTAAGTCTTCATACAGCTTTCCTGAAAAGGGAAAAAATACACATGGTTGTCTATTAAAAAAAATAATAATAAAAAAAAGCATCGATGCGCAAAGTAAATAAAAAGCAGCAAAGTTCTTGCGCTCACCTTATGACCTTCCAAAGTGCATACCCACAAATGGTCGACAGTCTACAGGATACAGACCTGTGACTTTGTGTCTGCATTTCTGTTTGAAAAAAAAAAACAACTTATCAATTTTCACTGATAGCCTGAATTTCTGGTAGTGCATCTGCGCTTACGGTAGTGTGCCTGCTCTTCTGGTAGTGTATTTGTACTTTCTGTAGTACATGTGCACTTTCGGCATTGCACATTAAACCCTGGGAATATTCTCAGAGGTGGCTCTAGTTTCACCAGACTTTTCCAGTGAGGCATGCCTTGAAATCCAGCACCAAGTGTGGTCACTGGGGTCAAAAACCTCTAGATGAAAATACATTGGCAGGTGACCATCGTAAGGCAAACGATACTCGTGCATCGAGGACATGAGATGCTTCCGAAAGAAAATTAATTACAGGACAGTTTCTTGGTAAGGACATAGATGAAGAGAGCGAAAACACTGAAATCGTATGTACGAGACTTCGTCGACTGAAATGAGTCCAGACCTACAGAGTTGAAGCAGGTCATGTGGACCTAAAATCGTATCATAACCGACATAAGTGCAGATTAAACGCCGAGATTAAACGAGTTAAACTTATATTAAAGTCGAACCATCATATCCTGTTCCTGTCAATCAAATAAATACACAGAAAAAAAAAACATCATCAGAAAGATTCGTACTTCAGAACTGTATTTGTCATAAATAACAAGGGTTGTTTACAACCCAACTAAAACTCTTCCCACGCAGTACAACCTAAGCTCTCTGGTACAACTTCCCCCCTCGCACGGCTTTAGCAAGTTCTGCTACTTCTACCATCGCTATCATTGTTGCTGCTGCACAATTCTTCTTCTTTTACTACAACTTCTTGTTTTCTTTCATTGATATATCCACTTATCATCGAGAGAGAGAGAGGGGGGAAATAAAGAGAGAGAAAGAGAGAACGAACAAGAGGCGATTCTGGCTGAGTGCAGACAGACTAGTAGAATGACTCATAAAACCAATTTGCAACGTGCATGTTATGATCTTTTTCCTTGTTTTTTTTTTTTTTTTAACCGCCTCCCTTACAAGCGGAGTTTTCCTGCAGCGCCGTAACGGTGTGCGTCATCCGGGGCCGATGGCGGCGCTGCGAAGGCCGTGGGAACCCTCCACTGACCGAACGCTCTCGGATGCTACGGTCGTTCCAGACAACAATTACTCTGATCTCGCCAAATGTCACAACTGGCGAATTTTGACATCAGCTGCGCACCATAAACAGCGGGGTCGCGCTTTCTCACAATGCTGCGGCATCTGACAGTTTACGGGCAACATAATTAAGGAGAAAGGCTAGGGATAAGCGTATGTACTAGTCTATCTCTGTCTGGGGGGTGAGGACGGGAGGGAGGTAAGAACACGACAGTGAGTGTTAATGAGATGTGTCGACTCAGCCCTTCGGATTGCTATTACCTACACTGCGTGGGCCGAACAGGCATAATGGCGACCCCGTCGTTGCACCTTGCGCAGATGCGCTGCGACCGGAAGCGCGACAGGGGTGCGTTACTGAACGTCACTGAACGCACCAATCGTACGCGGGGCATTGCAACATGGTGTTTAAGAGTTGCAACAGGCAATCCAAAAGTCAAAGATAAGTCAATGACCATTATAAAGGGCATATCGTCCAGATTATTTATTGCGCCACCGCGGCCACCCTGTCCTCCGCATTTATTGTGTAGCGCACCGGATAATCACAATAATGCGGCATTTACAGAACCTGCATATCTTATGATCCCGATATCAACTGCTACGAAGAAAAGGTCAGTCGAGTTATCAGTCATCAGCTAACTCGCAGAAGCTTCAACTATCTTCCAGAGTATGGTTGCAAGTAGTGCAATTGGCTTACAGACAAATTTGAATGTGTTCGATGAAAGTTTTAGGCGGACTGGCCCAATAGTCCAGATAGATAAATCGAATATTTTACCATTTCGCAATGGAGCTTATCATTTAATTAGAGAAAACAATTTTTTAAGGACATAAACTTAAAATTGTTGACATGTTGAAATATTTGGGTGTCCATGCGTATGTCATCTAAAAGTTTCCTCATACATATTTAAAGAACTTATCATCATCATTCATCCCTTGACAGGTACTAGCTTGACCTGCCTGTGGAACTGGCAGCTGGCCCCAGGTCGTTGGAGGGAACCTGACTAGGTGCAGCAGTGCCGAGGATGCGACACGTGTGACGGTCATGCTCAGTCTCAAGCAGGTCGTTTCAAAGGGCTAATGGGGATGTAATTTATTGCATACAACAGTGTAAAAGCTCAGGGCAAGATTCTGTTTCGGCAAATATACTTCTGTTCTCGAAACACACGCTTGCGAACATCACTCTGAACAAAAATGTCAACAACACAGACTTAAGAATATTATACATCTACAAAAGACACATCAAAGATGGCATGTAATACGGTATTAACCACACAGATACAGAGCTGTACCACATGGGTCTGCTTCATACACTTAATATGCAGCACTTGTACTCTTTGTGTGAGCATGCGCAATACAGATGTTTAAATTATTATTATTCTTGTCCATTTTATGTTCCAACACAAACACGTGGTGCTTTGGGCGGTGCATGAACAGCCTTGGTGTAGATAATAAAACTATTATGGAGCTAAAGTTGAGCGCACTGACATCTTGCGGGGCAGATGTTTGCACACCCGCATCCCCGCTAAAGGTCAGCCATGCTGTAGCAACGATTGACCGCCAGCCACAGTGACGGCTACGGCCGGGGCAAAGGATGGGCAAACAAGGGAGATAAGCCACTACTGGCGAGGAAAACACTTACTGCCCCTGATCATTCGGGCTGATAGTGTTCTCCGGAGAAGCGTCGGGTCGCGTAATTACAGTTTATGATGATAATTGTCGACTCTTTATCTTTGGAAAGCCGAGCGCTTGCGAGAGGCGCCTGAAGGCAGTGAGCGTCCATCACCACCGAGCGGCTGTGCATATGAGAGAAAAATGGCGTCGTTCTAACGGATATCCCCCCCCAACCCCCACCGGCATTACTGAGAGAGCGATTCCCTACCTTACCCCAATTAACATTTTCTATTTGTTTTGTGTACACATGGTTAGCATAATCGTCGTAATCAAACTGCCATTTCGCTATCGAATTCGGAACCTGCAGTGGCATTTGCTTTGCTTGTTTTTCTCCCCCCGCAATCGCCCCATCCCCCCGTTTAGTGAGGACACATGAACTGACACCGCCTTTTACTGTCTTCATCATGTCCATATTAAGCCTTGCAGTCTCGCTCACTGATGGTAAAATACTTGCATTTTGGTTGTCTTGGGTTGTTTCGTTTTGGTTTTTTTAAATCCTGCTTCGACAAAACGTAATAGCTTCATTGATATGTCTTTGCAGTTTTAAAAATATTTAGAAAAATTAAATGAAATTCATCCAAGCTTCAAATGATCTGTTTGCAGATAAAATTCCTAAAAAAACTTTATCCATCCTGTTTCAGGTCCATAAATTACACTTTTGCACTTTTTTTCTCTGCCTCAAGGCATGTTAGTGTATATTTAAATATGTTTGCCCGTGTCATGAAAAGGGGATTACTGAGTGAGGGAATGAAGGAATGACTGAGTAAGTGAAAGTGTGCGAGTTTCTATGCTTTTTTGCTATATATGTATTTATTATTACTTTTTATTTTATTTTTATTTTTTTAGTCCAATGAAGCGTAGCGAGTAACTGCTGTAGTCATTCTGCATGTGCGAATGAAGTTACTGTTCCCACCTCTGTAGCTTTGAACAGAACAATTAGCAAAGCTCCACCCAATATAAAATGAGAAAATTCACGCTGAAGTACAATCGCAGACATATTGTCACTCTTTATCAATTGTTATTTATATATTTGCGGATTTCTCAAACTCAGGTTTGACGAAGAGACTACTATTGTCGCAGGGCTGGCACCATCCTAAGGTTTATACAGCACAGCGCCTCTAGCGGACTGCTCGCACCTTGTGGCTCAGTCTCTGAGGAATGATGCCAGTCAACAATCTCGCGCCGCACATGGTCTGGAGGCTGCCTTGCAGCGCGTGCAGCTTCCTCCAAACAGGAAGTGTCACTTATCAAACCGTATGGCGGACTTGGGACTTGTCCGACCCCCACAAATATTTTGGCCACAAACCAACGCCGATTCAAGAGCAAGAGGATGGCAAGTGGGTGGTCTCTCAATTGCTTCTCCGCGGGGAGAGGAAACAGAGTCGCAGGCCGAGTGTTTGGCGAGGTGGCTGAGGAGGGTCCAGAAAAGGAAACGTGGTCCAACCTCAGACGGAAAGCAGGTCTGTGAGTTGCCCGGCTGTGCTGTCTGTTTATAAGTACACCAGAGTTGACTCCGTTTGTAACCGAAGGCACAGCGGAAAGACAGAAATAAAAAAAAGAAGGGGAACAAGAGAGAGAAAGAAACAGAAAAGAAGACAGAAGCGAAAGATAGGAGGAAAAAAGAGGAGAGGAAAAGAGAGAGAAAAAAAGAGAGAGTGCGAACATGTATCTGTGGACTGACTGCAGACAATTTCTTCTTCGTTCTAGAATGAAGTTGCTGGTTAAAACCGTTTTCTATCAGCACGAAGAGGAGGAGCAGATTATGTAAGCTCGTGTCTTGATGGAGTGGGTGGGTTGGTGAGTGGATGAGTGAGTGGGTGGGTTGGTGAGTGAATGAGTGGATGAGTGAATTGATGGGTGTGTGAGTGGATGTGTGGGTGAGTGATTGAGGACAATTCCGGCAGATGCCACCGACCTCGATCTTCATTGTACAATAACCTGTATAATACACTCGCATCACCTTTCACATTTCCCAGTTATTCCATAAGTCCTTTCATTCCCTTTGTTCTCAAAGTCTATCAGCTTGTGAGCGTTGTACGTCCATGGTTCAGACTAGGAGCGAAAACCCACAGACATCTTGGGAAATGGAAAAGCTAGGGAAGCGAGAACGAGGTTTCGAATACCTTGTGACTTCCGGCGTCCATTACATTCGTCGGAACGTCCAGCCAACAATGTAAGTCAAACAATAAATACAATTGTCTGTACATATTCATGGAGTGTTTCTAGGATAAAAAGTGAAAACATTTTATTACAGTATTAAATACCTGTAGTTTTTCGGGCACGTTTATAATAATTATCGAAAAAACCAACAAATTAATGATTTAATTATCATTTAAAATAAGAAGGTAAGCGAGTTGGTATTCGTGTGTATCGGTTAGTTCTTCTCGATTCTTGGTGTTGAATATATGTTTAAGTGAGCTACCGATTGTTTTGTAGCTTTTATTATAAAAGCAATCGTGGCCCAGTACTCAAGTTTGTTTTGTGTGCGACATCTTTACATCTACCCACCACCTGCGGTAATAAAGTGTATATTAATATTCTCCATAAAAAAGTTCCAGCGGAGACACTCAGATATGTGCGATTGTTCGTATTTGTTTTCCAGAACGTGCCTCACATATACGGCAAAATAATTGAGTTGCATGGTGGACAAATATTTGCAATAACACCTCGACAATCTAAGATCGATTACGAGGTAAAAAGGCTTTATTGATCCCTAGCTTCCTGTCAGAAGGAGGGCTCGTCAGTGCACGTGTACAATGAGCTAGCATCTCATCAACATCATCATTCCGTTGGTTCCTTAAAGGGTTTACTTGGGTAGCAAATCTTTGATGTCTGAGAAAAAATACTATTTTCTAAAATATGATTATCCATCCTTCCGTTTTCGAGATACCTGGTTAGAAGAACATCAAGGGGGAAAGAAAAGGTCAGTGATACAGACTTTATGATTGTACATGGACACGTGAAGGCCCTAGCCAATGGGAGAGCTGGAACCATATGTTATTAAGGCGTATCGGAGTACAACCGTCACGTCATCCCTACCTCCATTGTCGCCACCCCTACTGCCACATAAAACACTAAAATCCATGGTGATCTCTTAGCCATGGTGATACCCTTGACGATGATGAAGATGTGGCTGCTAAGCAACTGACACTGACAAAAATGAAATGCGAGGTGGGTGTGGCTGTGACACTGGAGTTAGTGTCAGCGCCCCCCTGCTCTCAGCCTGGTCATAAAATTGCAAGTCCCCGCAACAAAGAGATGCTAGAAATACAAGTAGTCCGGGCTGGAGCTCTGGATAAATGCGATATTCCAACCTGTCAAGCGTCCCGCCACGTAGGGCAGAGGATAATCGCCCTCACAACTCGGGTCCCGCATCCCAGGGACACTACCTGGCCTGTGGTTGGAACTAACCAATACATGTACCTTCAGCCCAAAGTACCAGGTGTTCTGGCCCTAAATTTTGAAAGAAAGTAGGATATTACCGTTTCCTAAACCCCAAAGGTGCGAAACAAATCGCTGCGAATTAATTGTTAACCCAGAATATGCTAATGAAAATATGAATGACTGAAAATCATAGCAGCAAAGGGAAGCGGGGAGAAGGGAAACTGCTAAACATCATATCGATGACAACATTTGAAACTTTTGGGATTTTCTTTGTTACTTGCAGAGCTTTGGCAGAACGAATAGTCCTAGTGGTGGTTGACGACATGTCCTGCTGAGTAATTGAGGTTTATCAGGGACTTGGATCTGTAAGGAAAATATATAGTTCGAAAATACTAAACTATAACAAACAATGTCTATTTATTCTACCAATGTTTTATATACCCAATAAAAGACTTTTGAAACAGGAAATGTCTTTTATAATCTTCTAATAGTGGGAAAGGGATATAATTTCCTAGGTGGTGAAAGCAGAAAAGGGTTTCTAAACAAGCTGCTTGTTTGTTCATAAGAATAGAGAGACAAAAGCCAAGCATCAAAGTCACTTATCACGTACCAGTTGCACAACAAACATATAAAGCTTAAACTGTCTTAAAGCAAATGCATTTCCTTCAAAAGTTTCATACATTATTTAACGCCATTTCGCGTGCGTTTTAGTAACAATTTTAAAAGTGGTTAAGCATTTAATGGCTAAATGTAGAACAGCTCGGAGTTGTAGTCAACTGACTAAAACATTTTAAACAGTTCTGACAGTGGTTATCGCAACCAGCTCCGAGGAAGAACTCGAGGAACATTTTTTTTCGTTACTTTTTTTCCAGGGGAATGGGAGCCTCCACTCTTACATTAAGCATGTGATGATAGGAGCAGAGCAACAGAAAACAACGAATTTGTTCGCAGTCTGGTCATCACCGTGGTTGAATGAACCTCTGCTCGCCCCAATCTAACTGTTTCTTCGACAGTCCTCCGGGGATGTGTGGAAGAAGGACTTCGACGGGGCAAGCAGAAGTTCTGGTGGTTGAACATCAAAGAGTGGGAGACCTACTGAAAATGGCACAGGGTTAACCCCATTCATCATCGCTGCTTTTCATCATGTCTCCCCAACGACTGGTCACATTTAAGAGAACGAGTAACTGAACTGTTTATTTGATATATATATATGAGAGCAGAAGTCAGTCTTAAGCAGTCTTATCTTATCTAAAACAATTTTAGTTTGAAATGTATGGTGATTTGTACCGCGTGTAAAAGCATTCTGTGAAACTGTTTTAACTACATAGATGTAATGGTTAAAAGAGTTTCAAATTAAAAATGACCCCAAGATGCCAGCCGACAGTTGAAGACTTTACAACTACAGCTTCATACGAGAAAGCTGTGAGACTGGAACTGACCAAGATCGAGAGAGGACGAACAAGAAAAAAAAAAGATTTTCTTTGGCTGGCATGATACAGGTCGTGCTGTGTGCTAAATGTAACCACGTCTGACCGGAAGTGACACGTGGTATCACAGCGGCAGGATCTAGTTCCGCTGCTCACATCAAGAGATGCCACGATGCTGATTAGCAGCAACTGAGCCCCAGTTCCTTCGTTGCAGCTGTGTCTGATGGATGAAATGAATCCACTGAACAGCTGCAGCAACGATTTCCTTCCACGTCATTCGACTCGAAACATCAGCAACGGTCAGTTTTCCAGTTTCCCCTAATTCCCTTCATCCCTTTGTTCCGAAAGGTCATCATCTCACTAACACATCATAAAACTGGCACGTCCCGTTTGAGATCAGGCGTCAGAAACCCGAGGCATCTTGGGAAATAGAAGAGAGAGACAGAAGCGAGAACGAGGCTACGGACACCTTTGGTAAAATGTTCGCTGGCAACCCGACCTTAAGCTTATACCAGGCCGTCTACCTATTAATTAACATGAAAAGAAAGGGGATCTCTTTTGAACCCTCGTTGCATCTGAAATTCTCACCTTCATCGATTCACCATTTTGCAGTTGGTGGCTCGAGGTAGTCACGAAAATATCTTAGGGAGGATTACAAATTAACAAGTCACAAGATATTGACTTACTTCATATTGCTCTCAATGCGGGTGTGATCAAGGTATTCCACCTCCGTTCCCCTTGTAGAATGCCGCAGTTGCCGAACTAAAGACTGGGAAATAAATTACTCACACGTCAGGTAGGAGTCGACTGACCAACAGCTGTTCACACCAGGATGACAGCAGCGTGGAGTGTCGTTGCCCTCTGGCAAAGCAGCAAGAATGCAAATGGTGAAAATATGAGGACTGACTGAAAATGATGAAAATGTATGAACCTTTCTAGCTTTGTAGCAGATTCCACTGTCATATTCATGTTTCTTCAAGTCCCACCACCCCGGTTCTCAAGTCATGTATAGTTTAGTGAGTTAAAAGTGTAAAAGAGTCAAGAAATAAAATATAATATTTCAAAGGGGTTTATTTAGAAAAAAAACATATAACTGTAGACAATATACTTCTCTTTCAATTCCAGACAGATAAACAGACACAAGAATATGAAGAAAATAAAAGAAAAATGAAAGTCGTAATATAGAAAGTGTGTCCAATCAAGGAAGGTGAAATAGTTTTATGATACAAAATACATTTATCGTCGCTGGCACAATTCAATTGCAGTTCTTGTAGAAATCACTTAACCAAACTTCCTCCTGTGGAATTCTACATTTTTGTTCCTCCTTGAAAGATTTTTAAAAATTGACAAAGAAATTATTTATTTGTTAAATAACCACAGATTCAAATTTTAAAACAATGTTAGCAGTTTTATAACAGAGTAATACTGGACTGTGTTGATTGTTGTTGCAATAAGGTTGATACTCTTATTAAAATGCTGTTTGCACCATCGAGCATACAGCTTATTAAGCTTTCAGAGAGAGAGAGAGATTGTGTTTGATTCCTTGCTGGTCTGCTGGACGGGCTGACGGCAAAGTTCTTCCCAACCCCTACCTCCATCCCTCCTAAAAAAGAAAAAAAATATATAAATAAACTACAGACAAAATTTTCACTGATAACTGTTAATATTACGGTGAAATGTCCCATCCTAAATACCAAACTGTTAATGTCAACATGTTCTCAGGATCTGAAGGAAGTGGTTACTGAAAGCAGTAGTTGGAGACCAACGACGTCATCTCCAGCCTTTCTCCTGCGACAGTTGTTTAAACGGGTGGCATTAGGGGCTTCAGAAGGTAGAGGTTATCCTATAAACTTGTCACCTGGATGGACGTTCCCACAAACCGACGTGCTGACAGAACAGCTTCAGCGGTGCTACGGGTGGTGGTGGTGGTGGTAATGGTGGTGGTGGAGGTAGAGCTGGAGGTCGTAGAGGGCGCTGTGCCGTTGTAGTCGGATTCCCTGTACGCAAACTCTCGGCCACTGTTTCTCATCGCTGAAGTCCACAAAGCAAACGGCGGGCACGACATTTCCATTTCGTAATGAGGCGAAATTGCGGAAACGCTCGATTTAGAGGTAGATTTACCAGCAATTACCTGCGGTCTATCTCCCTACGTCACGCTGTTGGTGGCGGGTTCAACTGGGCATGCGTGCTCGCGCTATATGTCTGTGAGTGTTTGTTTGTGTGTGTGTGCGCGCGCATGCATCGTGTGTGTTTTTGTGTGTGTGTGTGTGTGCATTTATCCTAAGATCGCATGGGAAACAATCGACCTTCTTTGTTAATGTCCTAGGGGACGACCAAGTCATGCAGACCAACTCGCCCCTCGACACAGAGACCTCTTGGGGACATGAGTCGTGGAGTGCGGACAGGTGACGGCTGAAACGAGAGGGCTTATGGGAAGAGGACACGTAGGTGCGTGTGATCATGTGCATGTGTGAGAGAGAGAGATTAAACAAAGGCAAAAGAGAGGAAATGACTTTATAGTCTGTTGAAATAAAGCTGGGGTAGGAGGAGAGTGGACGGTACATGAGGTTGAGAACACGTCGAGACTGGAGCAGGGTGGGCGGTGGTGATGATGGTGGGGGTTAATACAAGTCGTAATTATCCATAGTTTGGTAACCCATCATCACAGGAGTCATAAATGAGCGAAGCCATCAGCATCGTTGTTCGCTTGAAGTTAATTAATCAGTACTGACCCAGGGGTCAGGACATACAAAGCACTTGTGGAAACACCATGCAGACACGCGGCTCTGCCAGGGACTAACAAACTGGGATGTAGAGTACACAGATTCTCCTCAAATGGGACTGAGTCCCGCGAAGCCCATCGTATGTTAAAACTGTTTTCAGTCGAGAATGCGTTTTACACACAACCTGCCCAACATCATAACATAGCTTACTTACACCTTAAACATGCTCAAAGAACTTAACTTAGCATATAGGACCAACTGGAGTGCATAGTATACATATATACGAATGACAAAGATGGCTTTCTCGGAAGGGGTTAGCATCAACCATTTGAATCTGTTAATTCTGGGCTGTTGCAAATTTAGAATTAATGATAGTAAATGTTTCTATTTTGAACCGGAACAAACAGAAATAGAAATTATTATTTTGTATCACTTTAAAATGACAAATGTTGTGGTATTTGGTGATGGGCGCTGGTGGATGGCTGAGAACATTTAAAAACGCCTGCAGTGTGTCGCGAACTTGAGTAGGAAACATGGAGAGACAGGGCAGGATGTCAGGACGCGAGATTTCTTAAAAGCCAGTGGCTTCCAGGCGGCCATTAAATCAATCTTTCTCAGGCGAGGACACTAATACCGCCGGCGCATGTCCAGTGTGGCCAGGGTCCCGTATGTTCACCAGTAATTGGCGCGGTTCGCGCAGTTACATGCTGCGTCTGAACGTCCACTTCCGCGACCTCAGCTGCGTGACCCACAAAGGTCAGGTCAAGGTTCAGGACGACTAAGCGCCACCACCAGCATGCGGGTCGTCTGCCGTGCTGTCTCCACGATGACCCTGGAAGCAGATGTCGTCACTGGAGAAACAATGGCGGCTTACCCCAACTCTCCCAATGAGTGGTGGACATGCAAGAGAAGGAAGGTGGAAGTGCAAAGCTGCTGAAAAAGTCAAAAATATAAAAGTACATCGTTTTTTGAAACGAACTATTGAAGACATCGATGAGTTAGTATGTAAAAAGGGAAAGAGACTGTCTCTGATGATTTCAGTGTATGAATATGTTTAGGAATCAAATTAAACCATACTCCCATATCCGACAATATATTTCAGATTATTTAAGTATGAGGTACTTTTGATGTCTGCAGCATCCTCATCCAGATGTGTTTTCTGTAAAAAAAAATTCGCTCCATGTTTTTTGGTGATATACTGATAACAAATGCATGTTCTGTTCACTTGCTCGCAGAGTTCATGTTTAACCTCAAGCTTCATGTTCAATACCATGTTTAACTCGGGGTCGCTCTTTATATTGGTCTGTGGCTGGTGTCTCTACTATTTGCAAAATTTCTTTTTTGGTTAGCTGTTGTGGTCTTATATTAGCTTACTGCTCGTTAACTATAACATTAAAGAATTTAATTGAAGTCTACTTTCTGAAATGTGGAAGACTTTTTCCCTTCTCTCACACACACACACGCACGCACGCAGAGTAAACGTTTTGTTCTTCCCTCAAAGTTTTATTTGTCCTCGACAAACACGTCTGCGAGTTACTAAACACCCTCCACCGGCGTCCCCTACCCCTCCCCCAAAAGCCGTGCCAGCCTCCGTCTTTAATTGCCACTCAGGTGTGATCCCGCTGCCCCTCGTTTCCACCGACGACGGGTGCGAGGTCCGCTTTGGGTCACGACACGCCATTGTGCTGCAGCGCTTGACGCTGCTGGTCATAAAACCACCGGCGGCGGCGACCGCAGGGGCGTTAGCGCAAGGCTCGTGCAGCAACGCCAACCTCGTCACAATGGTGCATCCGGACGCCCGCAGCGCCCTCGCAGTCGCTCGCGCCTCATCGGGCGTCGCTTCCCCATAATAGTTATCTCCTCTTTACTGCGGTGTCTGGGGTGAATCACTGGCGGGCTACCACTAGTTGTTGGGGTGGCCTCTACCCGTTCTCTACCTCAAAGAAAGGCGTCGTGGCCTCAGAAGTTCTCAGAAGTGGTAGATGAATGAGAATTCGTCGAAAACAGAAATTTTTTTTAAGTATTCATTTTTATTTTATTGCCCCACTTTAGGAAGTCAACAGCCAAACCCTCTCGACATATTACAGTTAAGAACAAAACAAACAAAATGAAAGAGGGCTCCAGATGTGTACATCTATTTCACTCTTCAGTTTTGTTTGTTTGTTTGTTTGTTTGTTTGTTTGTTTGTTTGTTTGTTAGTGTCCATGCGCGAGTACTCATGCTCGCTTAGCCTGAGTATCCTAAAGTTGAAGGTAGTAACTCTTTCGCAAAAAATACTATGGTAATGTACACGAGCACGTGACATATCAAAATATAGTCTGCAAAATTAATTCCTGTCGATCGATGGATATTCAAAGAGTGTCTAACTGCAGTTTATGTTCTTTCAATGGAAGACGAGCATAACATCATGAACATTGTGTACAGAACGCCGCCCGCCAGACTACCACATCATGACTACGAACAAACAGCCCCCTTCTCTCTACCGCATCAATTCTACACACCTTCAGGGAACTTTTTTTTACAAGAAATTTAATACTTAAACAGTTAAACCAGCACCCCCTTCTTGCGAGTTTTATTGATAGTATGTCTGAGATAAACACGAGCCATTGTTCCCGCACGCTTGGGCTTAATGACTCGGGTTTACGATCGTTCCACTCGCAAAATAAACTTTTATTCCCTCGATCCGTGATTTAGCTGGCATTGTCTTAGCGCGGTGGGTCCGAATATTTCTGAACTTTTATGTGTGCACTTTGTCTCGGGGCTCAGCAGGATGACAACTATTTGTCTGGGAGCAGACACAGCTGATAGCATCTCATTGTTCTACTTGTTTTAGCATGCAGAAATTAGCAATGGTAGTATACTGGGTTTCTTATTGTCTGACACCCAGCTTGGCAGTATAAATAAAATATGTTTTATAATAGAAACATGAATCATCATTGTCATCATCATTGCTGTTATATCTTGAGTGAGCTCCCTTCGGTTTATTCCGCTTTCACTGGTTATGGAGCAGGTACTGTCAAGCATAAGAAGGGGGCAGGTCATAAAAGCAAAGCAATTGAATTGTAAAACTGGATACAGGAGATTATGTAACACTGTACACAACAGACAATGTAACACTGGATGCAGGAGACTATGCAAAACTGTAACACTGGATACTACAGACACATTCTAAGAATGTAGTGTCTCACAAACAGGCGAGATTCATGTTCACATACTGTTCGAGATTTCCTTAATAAATCACAATGAACACAAGTTTAAGAGAGAGATCGGCAGCAAAGCTCGGATAAAAAATAAATAAATGAATAAATGAAAATGACAAGTGCCGTAAATCAGCAAGAGCCCCAGTAACTTCATGTCTCCATTAAAACAAACAGCCATGGCTGGCACTCTAGCAGCGCCCCCTAGTGGTGCTGTTTTCAATTTCCAAGACCTCGCAACCTCTCATACACAGAGGAGGATGGAGCGCGTGCTGTATCTGTCGAGCACCGGTGGCGAGGACGTACATACTTTGCATGTCACGTGAGGCTAAGGAAGAAAACAAATCCAGGACTATTTCATGTCAAAGGGGTTAATCCCTCGCCTGTTCACTGGTACGGCAAATTAACCCCTACTTGTGTATCCCCCTACTTGTGTATCCCCCTGCTTGTGTACCCCCTTTGTGTATCATCGTGAGGGGTGGTGGAGAAGGTCTAAACACACTTGCTCTCTCGCTCGACACTTGTGTCAGGGTGGTCACATCCCCACTTTTATAAACTCGGCAAGAGATAGGGGTACACCCCATTTTTGTTGATGATCACTTGTTGTTTAAGAACTGCTGCAGGTGTAATGTAGAAACAAATGAGAAAATAATGGAAGGAGATCATAAACACTGACTCTGATCGACTGGCTGACTGGTTGACTGACTGACTGACTGGATGGACGGATACACGAACGCCTGGATAGTTGATAACTAAACGGAGAGAGACCATTATTCGCACAATATTATTTAGTTTTAGTGCAGCTTAGTCATTTAGTGTTCTGACTGCACATCACTGTCTAGCTGATGACAATACCGCTTAGCATTTAGTGCATGTCTGTTATTTAGCGGTTGTGCTCCTGCACGTTCCGACGTTGCAGCTGCTGTCTGCTGCACAGCAGATGTCGCACGGCACCGCGTCGTGTTTACGCAAAGTGCCTGACGTGATTTGTGGAGCAACAGCAGATGGGCCGCCATCATTGCCGCACCGCAGTTAACCAGGGACAAACTGTACAGACATACAAGTTGCAAGCTAGCCCTAGTTGTCAGCTAAACACTAGCAACCCTGCTAACATGCTAACAGCTTGGTTGAAAGCTAGCTAACTTGTAGCTGCCGGGTAGATCGTCTTGTACCCGGCCCGTGGTCGCTTCTCGTCTGACCATCATTTTTTTTGGAAAGTTCGAGTTCTTTAATAATTCAGTTAATTTAATTTTATTAACTTAATGTTTGGTTTCTGTTCAAATCAAGAGCGCATTATTTCGCATCCTCGAGCTTTGCATTGTGCAAGACCGACAGGTGTGACAGACATACCTGTACTTTTCACTAAAAACTAGTTTTCGTTTCTTAAAAGTGGAAACTGTTTACTTTTAGCGAAGCAGGAATCCGGAAACTTTGAGATCAGAGCCACCAACATATGACATAAACATGTCTCCATATATATTAACCCCAATGTGGACGGTTTATTGATGACATCTGAAAGCTGGAAAGAGAGGAGAGAAAGGAAAGATAGAGGCAGAGGCAGAGAGAGAGAAGGAGAGAGGTAGGAAGGGAGGTTGAGTGTGATATCGACTTTCATTGAACATACGTTAAGTCGACAACAGCTGCAACCCCAACAAGGCCAAAGTTGCACAACATGAGTCGCGATCACCATTGAAGAGGGTGAAGAAGGGTGAGACAAGATCGGGTGTTTGGCGAGAGGTAGAGGCGGTGGTGGTTGCGGTGGTTGTGGTGGTGGAAACCGTTGGAGGTAGTGTGAGTACACCAAAGATTGCTGATGCAAATGTCGCTGTCGCGACGTGTCACTGATGTGCAGCAATTTTTATTGGCGGGCCGGCGGTTTATAGCGTTTGTAGACCCACCGACGCGCATGCGTGGATGAGTTGGAGGCAACTCGGTGCAGAGAGGGCATGTGATGAGAATGCACAATGGCCACACTGGCGGTAATTACCAGATGACAAGCAATAATTAAACAGAATGAGGCGACACGAATGATGAAAATTGTCTAACACACGTACGTGTATTGATCGAACTATAATGATAGGCAAGTTAAAGCTTAAAGAGTAGATGTGGGAGTATGCACGCATCCACTGACACACATACACACACATTGCACACACACAAACACAAAGATAGAGAGAAAGGGTAAGTAAGACAGTTCCTCAACAAACAACCCACTGTTGATCGTATTAGTGTCATAATTTTCCATCTTATATCCCGACATTCCTGGCAAAGAAGAGGTCGTGAGTTGGTCCTTGTTACCACGTGTGAATGAGCATCATCAGACGGAGCTGTTGTCATTAATCCTCAGCATCTTGTTCTCCGCACGCTCCTGCCAGTGTCAACGCTGTCCCCACACCGCCATGTTGCTGACGCCGAGAATAGCGCGACGTCACACAGCTCAGCGTTGCTCCCAGCACTTTTCTCCACCTGCCGGGGTGTCGCCGACTCCATTGTGTTCATCGTCTATCGGCAGGTACCTCCACTCCGGGAGCACGCAGGTGCAAAAATAAGTGCATCACTCGAATGTTTTTTGCCAGTTGTTTGTTTGACCCTACAATTTACTGACCAACCAGTTGGCATGCAATTTCGCGAGGGTTTCAATAAAAATAAAACCTTGACTGAATCGATTAAAAAAAAATTAGAAATTGAAATGAATATGAGATCTTGAGATAAGATATAATGGAGAAAATTTCACATTTGTACTGTGACTTTTTATTTCAAAGATGGGTTGAAGGGAGGGTAAGAAATGAGGAAATATAAATCTTTTAACTCTAACGGGACTTCTAATCAGCAGCAAATACATTCAGCCTTCGACTTCAAGCATGTATGGCCGGCAAATCAATCAATCCAAAAATCAATGACATATTCTGCGATCTTATCTCCTCATAAATTTTTTAACTTCAATATATAATCGCAAACTACCTGCATAATGTGCCAACCACGAAAAAAATTCTATAAATAAAACCTGATTATCAGACAGCTTGAAGACTAAGCGCATATGTGAGGATTTCAAGATCCCCTTTGCCGATAATGACAGCAATCGACTAATTATCTCTAAACAGACGAGTGTTGCCGGCGAGCATGAAACAATCTGTCATTGGCGGAGCTTTCCGCGGTGGGCGTGGCTTGCGAGCGGCCTACAGGCGAGCCATGCCTTCCAGCGATGAGTGACAGGCCGGGCTGAGAGGCACCTACCCGTGCTGACCTATCTGCTGCGCGTGCTGTCAAACATGAGCGAGCGAGAGGTAATCGTCGCGAGTTGAGCGCCGACTCACGAGTCTTGCCGAGAGCTGGAAGCAAGTGAAGACGAGTGACGTGTATAAAGCGCTTCCCGCCCACGGAGGACACCCCTGGAAGTCAACAGTCAGCACCAACATCAACCAAATCTCCTATGATCTTCACGGGGGGGAAAAAGCCAGAGCGTGTCGCCATTTTGGGGGGGCAGGGAAAACATTTTACTCAGGACAGGTTCATCGGCCGTAATTTTTCTTCTCTGTCCGTCCACACGCCATTTCTCGTGTATGAGAGCGAATGAGTTAGCAAGGGGTGAAAATCTTTTGAAGACGAGCAGACAAGATCATATAAAAGATATCGACAGTCATTAAAAAAAAAACAACAACAACAGAATCAAGAGATGCATCAAGCAACATGTCCTGGTCGTCTTCCGCGGTCTCTCAATCCGTTTGGAATGAGGAGGGTGCTGGGAGAGGAGGACTGGGGAGCCGTTGACGCTGGCTCTGATGTGGACGACAGCGATGTCAACTGTCAAGCCGTGGATGTTGCCTCTGACGACTCTTTCAGCCCCTCGTCGTTCGCCGATGAAACTCGAGTCTCTGTCGACCATGGTGACTCCGTTGACGAGTCGGATTCCAGGAAGGACAGGGGGATGATGGTTGACCGGAAGGAGCGACGGTGGCGGCCGGACGACCACCGGAGTCAGGAGAGGATGGAGGACGAGAGAAGGTGGAGTGATGGCAAAGGGAGGGGCTGTGAACAGCTCCGGTCAGCGGAGGAGGAAATGGTGCTGGATATGTCCATGGGGGGCAGCGGGGAGGATGCGCACAGCCAGGTGAGAGCAACTTCCTGAGAAAGAACGAGAGAGAGAATGAAAGAAAAGGAAGAGAATAGAGAAAGGGATGAAGGGAAGTGGATAGAAAGAGTGACTGAAGGGTAAATGTGATAAAAGAGACACAGACATAGATAAACAGAGGTAGAATCCGCAATTTGGCTAAATATCTGAGACGTTGTCTTATATTTATATATCAAAAATATTTAAACTGCGTTATCTGTCTTTCTGTCCATCTATTAGAGAGTAGCCAAGGCAATGTAATTACACATGTCTAAGGCTGTTAGAAATTTGGGAGGACAGCTAAGTTTGAAATTTGAGAAGGAAGAATTGGTAAATGATGATTGTAGCCAGTTTTGAAAGAAAGAGGAGAAAGAAAAATGGAGTCTGTGTGTGGAATCCGATAAAAGTAGTTTCTCCCTACTATCGCTACTTCTGACACATCAAAATAAACCCAAACAAGAGGTAACAGTAGGAACAACAGCAGGAACAGGTCAACAGGAAAAGGTCAACAATAAAAGACAGTCACTTTCTTTCTCTCTTCTCTCTTTCCACTCAAACACACGCGTTCGTGGGTGCGCTTGACGATTGATTACTTTATAAACAGTCAAAGATGGATCTCTGTACTTTCTTGAAATCATCTTCGGTGTCCAGGACTTGAAGGTTATTCCATAATATTAACTAAATGCCATTCTCACCATTTTGTCAGGGGGCAAGTCATTTGTACTACCCCCATCATGTAAGAGGTATACATTATGTTCACTTCACGGTTTCTCCTGTTGATTCAGTGAACGGGAAAATACGGTCTCTTCAAAGCTAAGCCCTTGTTTTCTTGATTCAAGCAAACCTTCTAACTAGCTTACTCCTTCAATTGTCTCCTTACTTTCCCATTACTATCTGCACCAGCTGTCTCCTTAATTTCCCATTACTTACTCCTCCTTCCCAATTATCTTATTCCTCGACCTAATCGTCATCAACCTTAATACATCGTCACCCACACCTACAAATGTCAACAAACATGTTTATCTCGGTTACCCTCAGAACTTTCCTCCGCTGGCTTTATTCTCCCCCAATTCATCCATCCCTCCCGTCGATAATGGAGCTGTCGTTATTTTGTGAGACCTGCAAAGCTGCTGCCAGCTCGGAGCACAACACTTGTGTCTGTCGCTTGTGTCACTGGCAAAAGCAGGCGAGGGTCGGCGAGTAGCGAGGGCTGGACGACACCTCCAGCAATATAATGGATGTAGCGAGGTCTTGGCGAAGACAGCGTCTATAAACAAACTATAACACAGATTATGGCTGACATATGTAGGGCCCCGTAGATGCATGAGGTGGCTTCGCCGGGCGTGCGTCATAAATCGAAACATAAATATTTGTAAGAGCCACTCTCCAGGGGGGCAAGAATAATGCAGAGGCATGGGGGGGGTGAGGGCGGGAAAGGGAGGAAGGGAAGGAGTAGGGGGAGGGAGTGGTTCAACATTATGCGCGGCTGTGTGCACAGCCAAGGGGAGGACTGCGTGCAGCCGTGAAGAAAGTGAACGGAGAAGTGGGAGTGGGGTGTGGATGGGGTAGGTTGCTGAGTCGAATTAGTAATCAAAAGACATATAAATAGATGGCTGCTTTTTTGCTGGCTAAAACAATAAGTACATGTATCAAATAATAACAGGTGTATGTGTGAGAGAGAGGGGAGGAAAGAGAAATATCACTCTGAAACTGTCCCACATCTTTATTATTTGCACCGACTGGAAAGTTAAAGTGCAAGACAATTTAAAATACAAATTTAAACAAATAAGAACTAGTTAAAGATTCAGTCACAATAAGTCTTGTAACAAGTGAAAATTATTCCAAAAGGATCCTATGTCGGACTGATCGGAGGTGATCTTTCGATCTCAAAAACAGGATGTGGCAAGTTGGTGGACTCATTTATAAAGGATATATTGTTAAACTTCTGGGGTGTATAAAAAAGCAGGTTAAAGTCGTCTCCAGACTTTCTGGTCATTGGGGAGTGCGTTGTTACGGGAGGCGCACTTTTCTCGGGACCAGCTTTCTTGTGAGAGCGATACCCGTCTACCCTCCCTTCCTGCCTTTCCTGTAACAACCTGCTAAAGTCGGGTAGGCATTCAACAGCTGAGTCATCGGGGAAGTACGCTGAGTTCTCTAACCACTGGCGTAAACTGTTGTATTCTCTACTTATGTACATGTCTACATCCCTAGACACTGTTGTAAGCTGCTTAATACTCGTGCATACACGACAGGACGCTCCTTTAAAAAAAAAAAAATAAATAAATAAATAAACTGTATCGTGTGGCTGGATGCCGCGCTGTAGGATTAAAGGAAGTAAATTATAAAAATCCCTAGTACTGGCAACTAGGCAAGTGTACTAAACTGTTACAGATGTAGATAACTGAACAGTTTGGCAAATTGCCAGGCAAACTTAAACTTTTGAATTTTTTTTTTAAGTTGCCTTTTGTTGTCAATCACAGCAATCATATCATCAAATGCGTTATCGTGTCATCGAGGCACATCACGTGACTGGGTCACATAGGTCGGCCATGTGAGTAAATTACGAAGATATGCCGTATAGGTAAATGACGTAGGTAAGGTACGTCACGTAGATACGTTACAGGACATGGTAACTCTTTGTCATCTGGTGAAGATAATTGTGTCGATGACAGTCGCAGTCTGCATCACGAATTCTGGTTTGCCCTGCTTGCTTCTCTGCTTCTCTTCTTTCTGTTCTTTAGTCACCCCCTCCCCTTGTGTTAGTCTCTCCACCCACCTACCCACTCCCACACCTTCTCCACACACCCGTCTCGTCTATCTTTGCAGTTTCCTCTTGTTCTTCGGCGTTCACCTACCCGAGTGTTGACTCGTTCCTCTAGCATTAGAATACCCGTAGGGATTGTTTATCTTCTCAGATTTACAGACATGACAGTGTAACGAAATAAGACACGAAACTTCATAAAACACCGAGGATGTTGACTTGGCTTTGGTACGTTGGATTTTTTTTTTCTGTCTGACTATGTTTGCGGTTGGTGGCGTAGTGGCTACAGCGCCTGCCACCCCGACAGTGAGAATCGGGTGACGTGGATTCGTATCTTGGCTCCGACATACATCTCCCTGGATGTGACACCTGTTTACAGGGCTAACACTAAGTCCACCTTCATTGGTGGGATAGGGCTCTCTATAAATAAATATTTATTATTATATTATTTATTTACTTTGGCGGATGCGGCCCTAGTCTCCTGTACAGAGTGAGAGGACCTGGCAGCGCTGCCAGACGGCAGTGAGATCGAGAGATCGTGAGATCGTGCCTTGCACTCGAGATATTTATCTGAGTGGTATTGCATTGAGACAGATCCAGTATTTCCATCCAGACCGAGATATCTCAGATAGATGCTTCGGTGAGACAGAGATTTTAAATGAAGGGGAGCGGTGAGATAGAACTATGTATCCACAGAGGTACGTCTGAGACAGCATAAACATATGGAAGATATTTATTTCAAATAACTTAAAAACAAAGATCTCATTTCTATAGAGCTCACGTATCTCAGCGCCCCAAGCGGCACAGGTGACAAGGAAGACAACGTGTGATGCGAGTAACAATTATTTTTTATTTGTTTTTTTTTTTAATCAATGAACCTATTATCCTTTTCTGTTTGTGAGAGATAACATAAATGACAGCATCTATTTTTTAAAATGAAGAATCGCCCGAAGTATATTGATTATAATTTTTGTTGATTTTTTTAAGTCGCGATTCTTCTTTATGCACTATGGTGACCCATCCTTCTTCGTGTAGCTGATATGCCTGATCACACAGAGAGAGAGAAAAAGGAGAAAGAGAGAGTTCTTTCAGCCGATCCACCAAAGGAGGTGCAGCTGCCTCCACTTTAAACATCCGTGATAAGAAATATATGTCTTATACACAATTTACAAAATATATACAATCATACAAACAAAAAGAAGATTCAACTATGCCACACACCTGAAATTAAGCGTGTGACCATCTGCTAGCCAAGCTTTGCTATTCTCACCGTGTTATGACTCAAAGCCAGTAAACTTTATCTCCTATTTCCAGCGACCTACTATTAGCAGCAACAACAGCAACAACAGCAGCAGCAACAACAACACTACCTTGCTAGCACTCTTCCCACCATACGTGTCAAGCGCTGCTACTATCTGCTTTATTGTAACACATGTTGCTTCATTGTTGCAGTTTATTATGCCAGTAAAAAAGTCAAACCATTCGAAGTCAAGGCAAATTAAGCTTCATGGGTGCTGAAAATACAAAATACTTACTTTAGGAGGAAAACATAAAAAAGGATTTTTCCGACTAAATCATTCATGCGTGGAATGTCAATGGAGTGCTCCCCGCCTTGTCGAGACTACACTCACCTTTTAGCACCAACAACACGTCTCCCCTTGGGGGCGCTCGCGTGGGCATCATAACCTCTATTTTTATTTACCATCTGTGTGTATATTAAAGGAGATAGAGACCCAACTCTCACCCAATAGTCCGAAATAGAAATGTGAGATTGCTTTGAGCAGTGAGAAGGTCTGGCTAACCGAGACTGAAGTGTGAGATCCCCCCTACACACGTACAGAGCTGTTGATCTCTACTACACTGAGATGTGTCTGAGATGGTTTTGTGAATAAGTCAGAGATCCGTTGTTCCCAGTTTACTAAATATAGAACTGAGATAAATTCAGAGATCCGTTGTTCCCAGTTTACTAAATATAGAACTGAGATAAAGTCAGAGATCCGTTGTTTCCAGTTCACTAAATATAGAACTGAGATAAAGTCAGAGATCCGTTGTTCCCAGTTTACTAAATATAGAACTGAGATGTCATTATTGAGAGAGTGTGTGTGTGCTGCCCTCGATGCCGAGAGGTCTGAGACTGCTCGGCACACACGTACCCTCCATGGTGACGTGTCGATTGTGTCAGTACTTGCTGTCAGACCACGCGCACTCTGGCAGGCCGCCATTTTCTAGTGCAGTTCAATACCATTTCTCCTTCAGTAATACATGCAGCAGTTAAACAGCGCAGTTAATGATAATTAACAGTCATTTCCTTACTTGCCTGAATGTGTGTCATGGGAGTTCAGCTGACATTAATTTAACAAAAAAATCGGTGAGCACCGTGCATTGTGTTTTTAAGACTTTACAAAAATTAGTTTTCTTGGTTTAGCGCACGGAGCGGTACCGCCTTCTCCCGTAAAACACATTCAGACATTTTGTTTTAAAGAAAGTTTAAGTCTCCTGTCTTGATAATAATTTTAACTTGACAGTTTACATGCAAATCTGAAAGTCTGGCACATGCGTCTGTAGGTCTCACCTTGCGCCTCGTCTTTGCTCCAAGATCCTTTGTGAATGCAATGAAAATTCAAGATTAAACACCTTTAAATTTGTCACCTACACTTTGTTTCCAGACTGCCACTTACAGTTCAACTTATCACACTTACACTTTAACATCGGTACTGGAACTTAACTTCGTCATTTCATTGCCACTTGTGCCTACAAACATTTCCAATAAAATTTTACTCGGCACTTATAGTTTACCTCTTCATGGACACCTGCAACATTGTTACTTACAGGTAACCTCCTCATAAGCACCTACAGTCTACTTCAACAGCTTGTGTCCCCATTTTGTCTGTGGAGTTTCTATTCAAGGTGTTTCTATTCAGGGTATCATTCAGTAAAGTCGGAAATTTGCTTCTTTTTTTCTACTCGAGGAGATTGTGTCGTCGCGAGAGACTTGGGAATTGTCTACGAGAGAAGTCCGTGACATGATGTAGTTAGCCGGAGTCTCCTCTATTTAAAGCGGCCATGGTTGGTTCCTAGAAAGTTCCAGAAAGCTGAGAGCGTGCTGCCAACTGTTCTTGGAGTTTTGCAGGCGAATGGTATATTGGTTACACTTAATGAAATCTGACAAATAAACTACAGAGTTTAAGTATTTTGGAAGACAGGCAGCAAGAATGAAGAAAACTGATTTAGGGAAGACGAATAAGAAAAGCACGCACGCACACGTACGTTGTGCTAAAAAAAAAGAAGAAAAGAATAAAAGTGCACATGAAAGACTAGCCGACTGACTGAATGAACGGGAAAGAGAGAAAGAAATGGAAAGCGAGTTTTGTGAGTGCTCTAAACAATGGCCGTGGCACAAAAATGCGGGCTTCACCCGGTTATCGATCACAGAGCATCTGGAACACTTGTGGATCTCGTGCAGTGATGAGGAGGCTGCACTGCGATGCTCAACACAATCAGTTTATAAACATTTTCTGAACCTCGCAAAAGTTTCGCCACTTCTCTACATTCTTTCCCCTTCCACCCCCCGCCCTGCCCCCCCAAAAAAAAACCAACAACAAACAAACAAAACCCCAAACAAACAACATAATAAATCTTGAATGTTTAATGTTGAATGTTGAATGAATAATAAAAACTAAAGGTTTAAAAGTATTTGGCCAATTTTCCGCTAAAAAGTCCTGATGGTAGTGTGTTTGCTCTTATTTTCATTGTAGTTTCATTGAGTTTTACAATTTTCATCAGGTTTTTTTTTTAATGACTTCTAGTTACGGTTATTCTTCATGGCTTGGCTATTGTGTTCTTAGTTTTAGGTTTGGAAGGACTTTGACTTTGATGTAAGAAGTGTTGGTTGCAATAATAACTTTATTTTATACTTAGCGCTTGTGATGATCACAGTGAAGGACTCATATTGTCTTTCGATGTTCAGATTTGTTTATTGATACGATTTTAAAGTATTTCTGTGATTGCCGTTTTTCATATTTCACAGATCGATTAGTAAGCCTTTATTTATTTATTTTCTGAGATGCTGTCTTTTTGTGCATAGAGTGATTTTTTTTTAAAGAAAACAAACTCTAGGTGGAGAGTTGGAGAAAATGAAAGGGAAGTAGCTCAATTTTATTGTTGTGTAGTTACACGCTTTGAGTTTTTCTACCAATTTTTTTTCTGTAATTCACAAATACCCAAAACATACAAACATACTTAACAGTAAACTATATTCAAGAACAACATATGCATTGTGAAGATTACAATCAAAATGTTAATATTTCCACCGCTCCACATAAAAAAGTTCTGACAAATGTTTGCGAAAGGTATAAAATTTAAAAAAAAAAAAACTATTTAAAGCAACTAAGTCGGAGTTCGTGTTAAAATTGATTCCTTTTGATGCAGTAACAAATAGATACCTGTGTTTTTCATTCCGATTGCACCCCTTCGTTCCGTCTGTCTGTCTCACTTGTCTGTCGACCTCCCTGCTTGATTGTCTGTCTGTCTTTTGATTTCGCCTTACCTCGTTTTTGCTAACTTCATTTGTTCCTTCGGCATCTTTATTTGCAGAAAAGCTGATTATTTATTATTATTAGTATCAATTATGTCAGGCGTGGCATGTTGCTATGGTTACCACGAGTGTAACGTTTTAATCTAGCTACCCCGAGTGTCGCGTGTTCATATAGTTCTCCTACTGTAGTGGTTCATGGGTATAAAGAGGGAGAGGAGCTGGTGTTGTCTTGCTTGTAAAATTCTCAGAAATGAATGTGCACACAGAGTGGATAGTAACCAATATTTCACCTAACCCCTACTTCCCTTAAAAACTCAAATGAAGCAGTGCGCATGTCGTTGTAATTGAACGTTTTCCGGAAAGTTTACTGTTGTATCCTCCTTCTCCCCTCGTTGGACCAAGCTTTACCTGACCAAGGTTCGCAAACGAAAGAAAACAAGAAAGAGGAGGTGGTCGCTGCCTTCACACACACACACCCTTTCCCCGAGAAAAGTGTAGTGACAGTAGTCTCTAACACCTCCCTCCCCAACCACCGGGAAGGTTATCTCTTGGAGAAAATAATTTGTACTTGTGTCAAAAGTTTTCAGCATCAACTAATCAAACTGATGTCTTAATTTTGGGGAACTTTATTTCGGGAATTGAAAACAGTACAATATAATAAATGTTTATTGGAACGTGATTTTAATCGTTCAGAATTCCTTTCAGCTTCCACGCTTTGTTTCACTGAAGGCTATACTCATCCTCTTCACACCGTGCCCTCAAGCCTTCCTTGTTGAATGTGAAATGTATTTTATCGTTAACCTGAGATTTGAAGGCGAACAGCCAAGCATTCAGCTCCTTTTTCACTTGCCACTTTGGAAAAGAGAATCTAGATGGAAATCCTAGCCTCCAAGATTTAACTGCTTCAAAGCCCATTGTTGCATTCACGGCCCTCATGGAGGTGTCGCCTGGGTGCCCGCCCTTGGTCAATTACAACTCTCGGCGAAATGTGAGATGGCGAGACATAATGAGTCTGGGAGTTGTCTTTCTTTGCCGGCAGAAAGATCAAGGCTCTTGGCGAGACTTGAACTGGTGTTTAAGGCCTGCTTGGCAGCTAATGACATGGTCTCTCTAAGACGAGGTAGGTCCTGTGCTGACCGGAATCTCGCGAGGTTGTGTCTTTAACTGGTGTTGTAGGTAAACAAAGAGCTCAGCATCTACTGCGGTGACAGCAAGTCATTACCACCATCCCGCCTTCTTTACTCATCGATGACCTCGACGACCTGCTCGGTCCATTATGGACATCACCTGCACGCACGTGCACAGGTGGACGTCCAGTTCCGACTGAAGAAATTCTACCAAACGTGTTTCATTTTTTAAAGATCACGTACAGCATTTCTTTGTTTTATTTTCTTCTTTTTCCCGACCATTTATTCTCTTTTTATTTCTTTCATTTTTTCTTTGCTTTTTTATTCTTTTTCTTTCTTCCTTCTTTTGATTTCTTTTTCCTTTTAAGGTCTTTTTTCGTGCTTTTTTTTTTTCTTTCGCATTATTTATTTCATTGCTTTACAGTCGTCGTCGTAATCAGTATCATGATTATCGCTGTCGTCCATTTCTACGCTCGGAATTTTGTTTACAAACCTAATGCTGCTGTTATGTTCCTGTAACAAAATCGTTGGCAATTATGCTTACTCGCGTGTGCATCACATACACCTGTGTAATTAAGAATTATTCCACCTTCATACAATAATATCCTAAATGCTCAGTGAAATATTTTCCACATCCTCCTCAATTCAAGGTACAGGTTGTTACTGTGTTATTAGATATTGACAGAGGCAAGATGGCTTCCATAAAGCCAATTTTAACAAGCGATTGTCAGGGTTAGTAGACACAGACCTGGCAACACGTTGCAACATATTGTGAACATAAGGTAACATATTGTGAACCTGGCACAACAACAACAAAGTCCTGCATGATGCTGAAAGTAATCACCATTTTCTCCTCACAGGAACAAAAAAAATCCATGTGTAATAACACTGAGGCGAAGAAAGACGCGAGAGCACGCATGGACAGACAAAAAGGGAAGCTACTCTGTGGGGCTGTTCGCTGACTTCCCCTGACAGCTAGCAATCGATGGCGAGGCTGCACTTCCCTAGGGCCACAGCCTTGGGGACATTATTTGCGTAGCCTAAGTAGACCAGTGGTTCCGCACCGAGCTCGAGGCTGATGAGATGAGGATCAGCTGGTTGGTGGTTTATTTGAGAAGTGTATCGGATCATACTGGGGATGGGTGAATTGGTTGGGGTGGGGATGATGGTGTTGGCGGAGTAAACCGGGTAGATATGATATGATGAGCATGCTGCTCCGAGTCGGGATCCGAACCTAAGACTTCATATTTCTCACAACAGTGGCGATAAGCGTCTTCTGTCATGGCCATCTACCACCCGCTGTGACAGATTATTTGAAACAGAAACAGAAATAAAATAGGTCTGACAAAGAAAACTATTCGCTCTGATTGTTTCCTTTATATTTTATTCCTTTTCGCTTTTCTTTCTTGGAAGAATAACTTCATTTAAATTAAAAGAGAACCCATGCAAGAGTAAGAATAAAAATAATTTTAAAAAATGACAGAAATCAGTGTTACTATCCTTAAAATGCTAAGGATTAAGACCACCAGTTAAAATTCTTGGAAGTTTTCAGACCTTGCTTTTAAATTGTTGTTGCTGTTTTTTTAAAGACCTTCTATCGTGAACAATATTAGTTTTATCAACTGGTCGCAGGATAGTTCCGCCAGCGTACATCTCTTAATTTTACCTTGATTTCTGTCAAGAAACTGTTTGATTGTAGCCTTCATTTTTTATGCATATAAATATGTACCGCTCTCACCAGCAATGACGAGCTATCACCTTTTATCTCCTGTTTCTTACAAAATGATATCTCCAACCTAAACATTTAACCTCTCCAGATTCCCACCCTTGTCAAATTTTCTGATTTTGGAGCTCTCTTGCGAGATTTACTCATGTTTGTACGCCATGAGAAACAGTAATCAAGGCAAAATAACAGAAGGATGACTAAATTCAGTTTTTTCTCACCTGTGAAATTTCTAATCCGATCAACCTGAAGAATTAAGTTTGTCTTGCAGGCAGACAAGCGAGACTGCAAAGACGAGCAGACGGCCCCCGACACCAAAACCGTCGTCAGCAGCACCAAAGGCGAGGACGAGAAGAAGCCGGACAAGCCGCCATTCTCCTACAACGCCCTCATCATGATGGCCATCCGCAGCAGCCCGGAGAAGAGGATGACACTGAGCCAGATATACGAGTTCATCATGAAGAACTTCCCCTACTACCGGGGCAACAAGCAGGGCTGGCAGAACTCCATCCGCCACAACCTCAGCCTCAACAAGTGCTTCCTCAAGGTTCCACGTCACTATGACGACCCAGGTGAGAGTGAAGGCCACGTTTTGTGTGGTCACTTTAAGCTGTTTGTGCTTCATTCTTTTCCTCTGTTTTTCTTTTTTTTCTTTCTTTCTTGATTTTCATTTTTTGGCTGGCTTTAATCCCAGGAGGGGGCTGGGGAATTTTCTTTTTTTTTTACACTCAGAGAGAAAAAAAAAAAACCGTCATGCAACGCAAAAGACAGAATTTATGATCGGTAAAGAAACATCATATATTAAATTTGTCTCCTTTACAATGTGACTTAATTTAAATAATAGACACATTACATAAACATATAAACACGTTTAGTGACACAGTAAACGGACATGGATGTTTACCCCGGTTGTGTTGATGCTCGTGTTGTTGTGTCACTCAGCCCTCGCTGAGAGCTCGTTGTAGCCAGGGGAACACGTGCGCAGTTCCATTATACATGAGCGTAGAGAAAACGATGCAGACTGAACGTGTAAACTGCGCATAAAGCTGCAAATGAGGTACAAGGCTGAATTAAAACAAACTCGAATGTCCTTTCGTCTGTTCTTTTTTTTTCCAGACAGAAAGCTACAGAGGTTAAATGGAAAGCTGCTTTGGGAAAAAAAGTTAACTTGATAGCGCAATAAACTGTTTCTATCACACATGTTTATGTTCATGATAATTTATCACCCTAAAGCTGTGTGTGTGTTTAATTCTTTTTCTCCTTTTTCTTGGTGAATTCTATTTGTGCACTGCTTGTGCAATCTGTTTGCTTGAAACATGCCGAATAAGTTAGTTTGGTCGGGCAAACAAAGGACGGTCGTAGCAAGATAACTAAAAAAGTCCGATAGGACGCAGGAAGGTAAACATTCTTGCAACGACTCTTGTGGAAATTGCTGCAACTAATTTATTCAAAATTACTGCAACGAGTCGAACACAAAATAATTAACAAGGACTCCATCATAAGTAATTGAGAGAACCCCTTATTGGATATTGTCGCAAAAATTCTGCTCAAAGATGCAGCCAGCTAACCCAAAATTAGTGCAAGGTGCTTATCTAAAATTAGTGGCGATTGGGACAAAAGTTATTTGTGTTCTGTATGAACGGAACTGTAAACACTAACACCACTTTAATCTTGACATCTAAGACTTCATGCTGGAAAAAGCCGCTGGATGGTCTTGCAGTTGGTACCAAGAAATGTGAGAAAAGAGAGTCAATACACATCCTAGCGGTTCCTTGCTGCAACCCTGGTGATCACACACAGATTAACTAGAGATTTCCTCTTCTCTTATTCAACAGTACTATCCTATTGTTAAGATGTAGCCTCCAACTAGGGAAGAGAGGAATTTCTCCTCGGACATCCATAGCTACAGGCCTGATCAGCAACAGGAAATCTGAAGAAAGGGAGAAGAGTGCCAGTATAAACAAAAAAGGCAGATTGCTTCTTCAGCTTTAAATCGTATCTACTGGATGAAAGATGATATAGGGCTAAAAGCTCCAGATTGTATCAGGAGATAGGTCTTAGCCTTTCTATCTGAACATCTCTTTTGTACATTTATTGTCTCATTTTCGTTCATTGCATCCCTTTGTCCTTTCTTTCTTTCTTATTTTTTTTTTTGTTGCCTGTTTGTCCCTCTGTCTTTCTGATATCTGTATCTATCACTGTTCACTGTTATAGTAAGTACAGAAAGTACAAGAAAGTGAAGGGAAGAGAGACACTTGGTCGTTAAAACGTTTGTGCTAGACAAGTAACTATTTTATACAGTTTATAATATATCAGGTTTCTTTTTTTTCTTTGGACTTCCTATTTCCTTTTGAAGAAAAAATCAGAAACATTGGATACTGGTTGTCTGCTGCTGTCTGTTGGCATGTCCAGAGAGAAGATGGGAGAATGTGACTGAAATAAACTGTCTTTTGACATGTAGTTAACAACATGCTAGACAACACACAGTGATGATAGGTTATCAGCTAGACAACACAGTGGTACTCGGTCACCTGATGTTTTGTGCTGGTTGCAGGTAAGGGGAATTACTGGATGCTCGATCCCTCATGCGATGACGTGTTCATCGGAGGAACTACGGCAAGCTGCGCCGTCGGTCCTCCTCCGCTTCCAGAAACCGCCTGGCTGCCATCAAGAGGATGGGTCTGACCTACCCGGGGTACGCCGGCTTTTACACCACCCCTGATCGCTTGGCAGCTTTCCAGCTGGCTTTGTCCTCTTCAGGGTACACATTCCCCCATGGCATCAACTTGGGACTCGGGATGGGCTGCGGGCTGGGTGGCGCCCACCACCGCTTTCCTTTCCCAACGGCACTCAGCATAGCCACCCACAGCCTCCTCCTCCGTCTCCTCCTCGGCCTTTTCATCTCCCTTCTCTTCATCCCCACGCACAGGCCGCGCATCTATTTCAGCAGCACTCACCAACAGGAGTAGCGCAGTTCCCGCAACTTCCGGCCAACCTGCTCAGCTTCTCCATCGACAAACTCCTCGCTAAGGCTGCAGGAGTTGATGTTGATGCTGGTGTTGGTACCACAACTCCTGGCGCATCTTCCTCCAGCTCGCGCGCCGACATCAGCGCCAACAAACTCGGGGACAGCGAGACAGCGACAGACAACGAAAATAAAGGACGGACAGCCACGTCTCCTCCAACGACCAACTTCCCCCTGTTCTTTGGCGCGTCCGCTGCCCCGGTCCTCATGCCTCCTCTGGCGCATGCGCAGGCGTGTAGCGGAAGTGCAGCAACGCTTGCCTCGGACTTGTACGGGCGCCTGCGCGCTGCCACCTTCTCGAACTTTCCCATTGCCTCGGTGTTTGGGAGCCTGCAGGGGATGGAGGAGTCTGCGATGGACGCAGTCAGGAACTCGATGAGAGTGGAGCCGCGAGCACTCATAGGATCGCCCAACAGTTCCTTCACACCGGTCAACAGTCATGGCAGAACATCATAGTGAAGCTGTGTGTTTGTGTGTTTGTATTGTCCCTGTGCACCTGTACACATACAACCGCCATGTCAAGTGTAATTAAGTGCTATTAATCGGCCATGGTCAGAACTATCTCAGTATTGTGCTAATATCTGTTTTCTCCGATAGCTGACGACAGTATAGACAAAAGTCAGCTTACATAGGAGAGTCAGGGTGAACCCCAGTCAAACATTTTTTGTGCATGCGCTGGTCTGACTCCTTCGGGCATCTATTAATCAGATATTCTTCTCATTAAAAATTATAATAATATTACCTGTATTTGATTAATTAAGTTGAAACACTCTTGGATGTTGTATGTATTTATGTACGTATAGATGTGTACATATACACTGATATATATGCACGCTAACACGACTGTTTAGTGTATCCTCATGAAAAAAACAAAATGAAATATACAGAAATTGTTTTATTTCTCACAGTTCTCTGTCACCTCTGTGGAATAATCTGAGTTCTACGATATACAAGTTACTTTTGTATGTTTTTTTCTTTCCTTCTTTGTTTTTCTTTCTTTCTTTCCCTTTTTTCTTTGTTCTTCCTGTCTTTTCATTATATTTTTCTACCATTTTATCTATTTATTTATCTAGCTGTCTATTTGTATTCTCTTTGGTATGTTTTGTGTTATTAATCTGCCATTAGCCCTAGATGGCATATTATAATCATCGTATTGTCGTCGCTCGTATTTTAATTGAGGATCATCAACCCAGTTTTGCTGTTAGCCAGTAATAACCCTGCGTTGAATACCTCCAACATAAGGTCGGGAACTAGGTTCAGGATAGGAGTAGGGGAGAACTTGCCATGGGAAGCGATTTCTGCTTAATACGCGCATGCGCACAGAGAGAGAGAGCGAGGAAGGCACTGAATGAGAAAATGGTGGAAAGCCCCATTATCGTGTCACTGAAGCAAAAGGAGCTTTGTACAAAGTCGTCTGCAACATTATTTGCACGAAATAATTGGTAATAATACGAAATAAATGACGAAGCAACAGTAGACGAAACTACAATTAAGGGGCTGAACGATTGAAAGTAATGGGACACAGAGTGGGGAAGCTGTTGGCTGCTTTTTCTTTTACCAGTTCAGTTTAAAGACTGATACAAAGTTATCTGCAACCTCTCAGTCACTTGTATGTAGTAACAACGATCTTGGAAGAGTTGGCAGTAGGTTTGGACACAATGACAACCGAGATTGGCGATCGACATGAATCCAGATCGTGTGTGAACGGCTTTTAATTAAACACGAACCTTTGACTGCGAAACCAGAATTAAGACATCGCTTGATGATGAGCTGAGGTCAATGTCCATCACTTCCTTAGATCTCATCCGTGAAAGAGATGAACTATTTCAGGTGTTAGCTACCAGTCGGAGAACACAGATGCACTCAGGTACAGGTTGTTTGCACATTTAATTAGACAGAGGACATTAGGGAGAAGGACGCCTGTATACACATCACACGCCTACATCCATTGGGTTGTATAGAAATAAATTAGATATATATTTATAAACACACACACACCACTAACATCAGCCATCGCATACTCATTTACATATCTACCTTTGCACACATTTACCTTTACTCGAATTTGCTTACATTATGCTCACATTCACTACAAACTCGCATTTACCTTCTAGTACTCATGTCTACCTTCACTCACGTCTACCTCTACACACTCACCCACGCACATTCGTGAATGTATTTCCAGACTAGCTGTGAAGTAAGCAGTAAGGCTACACAAGCCAACTATGCAGGTGCAAATATAAAAATAAAACTGTCCTGTCATTACTATATTGCATCAGGTGCTCTCTGTGTTACGAGGCTGAGGGTTGCGGAAATTGTACCTTCCTATAAAGCTGGCTGTCTCATTCTCCTTGCAGAATACATTCCATAAAAAACTGCCGCATTATCCAAGAGGCATTGCAAAACAGGACGGAAATCAATCATTGAAGATACCTCCCCACTCCCCCACATCTCCTTTTACTCGTCCGTGAAGACGCAAGAGTGTGTAACCTCGTCCCACTTACCTGCTGGACCCAGGTGATGCCACTCGCCCAGGTGAGTAGTGGGCATCACCAGAAAATTATAAAAAGACACGCAGGTATGAAAAAGAACAGAATTTGCAAAGCAGACATGAAAATGAGATTTGCTATTTTTACTCCCCATAGAAAGCCGCACGTGCGCTCAATGAAAACTGTAAGCTCTCACTATCACAAAGAGATTTGTGTCATGGCGAGGGTTGCAGCAACAAAAACGAGGCATCCTTGCAGACGAAATTACCTGGGCCCTTTCTGTGTGGAGTTGCCTTGTTTGTGACAAAACAATGGGCCATCAAATCACAGCCACTGTATTTCTCTCGCCGACGGGAGGCTGACATACACTCGAAACCGAGGCTGGGAAGCTTTTCCAGGGACGAGAAAGTGTGATGTAGAAATTGCTCGCGGAAACTACTCCCCCTCCGATGTTGTAAAATTCGTCAAGAATGATTTATTGTGTCTTTTCGCTCGGTTCGAGGCGTGAACAGAGCTATAAAAAATAAAAATGGGAAATATTAAAATAAAAAGCCATGGGACTATATTCTCTTATCCAACGAGAGTGATTCATCAATTACAAATCAGCATAAAAATGCAAAACAAAAGGGATTATGAAAGGTGGAGGGATTGAGAATAGGAGATAAAATAAATACCAAAATAAATTCCTATAGACTCGTTCTCGGGGAACTAAAATTAAACCCTGATTTTTTTCTCATACATTAACCTGAAGGAAAATAAATGATTGTGATGATGTTGATTGATCACATTGATAACGACGACTACAATGACCGTAACCACAGCAAACAACAGGAGAGATCTTTCGGACTGTCAGCAAATAAATTGGATGCACGAAGAAGAGCTAAAAGAATCAAAGACTTTGGAAGTTTTAACTGTTTTTCTTTCTCCAGTCAAAACACGTTTTGTTTCATAAACACCCAACGCTTTGCACTACTTTGCCCCCGAGGAATCTTTCCGCCCGACCAGCTCGCTAACCGCATGTGACGGAGAGGCCAGAAGATATTTCCGCGTCACGATATAGTGCTTCAGTTGACATCTCCTCTTCCGCCGGGCTAATGGAGGGCCAAACAGCCTCCCTTAAGTTTGATTTCGTTTGAAACACGGCGGCGAATCAAGACCCCATTACGGTTTGGCGGCGAGTACAGGCAAAACACGGGCGTGCGCAGTTGTTGCTTTCACGTCACTTCCGCTACGTGGAAAGGTTGAAAAACAATGACTGGTCAGGCAGGAAGCGGGGCGCAGATTGGAAAAGCGAGTGTCAATACAATATCCCTCCCCGTGTTCGGCGTTTCCTTTTGTCCTGACAAGCCAGGATCCCATTAGCCGCACGCACCAGTTACAAGTCATTCTTGGATCTCCTTTTACTTTCGCTGACTGTCGCTTTCTGATCCTACTTTTTTTATTTCGTGTTTGTGTTTTGTTCAACATGAAGTTGCCCTTTCGCCCCCACCACCCACCTTGGTCAGACTCCCCATCCACCGGCGCTGGACGCTTCGCTTAATCTCCCGGCTTTCTCTAGAGAACGCAGGGGCAACGAAGGAAAGAGAGGAAGAAACGGAGTTAAAAGGTTCTCATACCGTCTGTATTCATCCGCGCAGATTTATTTTACAAATCAAAGCACGCTTTGTAAACATGGGAGCGATGAAACTCCCCTCCGGCACACTTCCCCATTTCCATCGCCAAACACATAAAAGCAAAGTATCTTGTGTACCTTTTCAGTTCGCTTTTTGCCGTCTGTTCGCATCCCATCTCCGAGCACATGGCAGCATGCAGACGAGAATAGATGACATGTCCTCAGCTTCGGGGAGTTTGTCATTGGTCAGGGCCGTCAGTCACATCCACTCCATTTACTGTTGTCAAAGCTGACCCTAGTCACACATATAAAGAAGCTCAAAGTCAACAACTGTAATTTAAGAAAACTCAGCGCTGTCATATTTGTTTTTAAAGAAAAATTCGTGGTGAATTAATTTTTTGAAAGAGGACACTAGAGAAATTTAAATAACGGATGTCACTAAAAGCCGCAACCAATGTACAGAGGATATGCTAATGAGATGTTGCTAATCAGTGTTAATTTTGACTGCTGGTACAGAAGTCTTGTCCAGGTGATAAGTGTGAGGTTGGAAATCTTGTACCTACAGAAATTTGTAGTTCCTCTTAAAAAATTATCTTATTGTCAATGAAACCGCTATTTGAAAATGATTGTAATCAAGGTAAATCTTCAAATGATATACAAGAAAGGGATGATGATGATGATGATGATGATGATGGGAAGGAGGAGGGAGATCAGTTGTACATAGCATTTCCCTTACACACGGGAGCTTGATTCACTTTGACATGGTGCAGACTAACAGATAAATTTAAGCTTACAGTATACAGTATACAATACACAGATATAAACACCAGGTCATCTTGATGACAAGAAAGAAAAAGTGACTCTTCAAAATATTTTAAAAAACACAGATACACAATCAACTTAATCTCTAAAATAATTAAGGGAATTTATTAAAGAAGAATACATCTTCATGTTTATGGTAGGTTGGGTCGCAAGAATGTCACGCACACACACTGTTGGGTACAACCACACAGGTGACGAAAATTAAAAAGTAAAATAACTAGAAAGATGTAGGCGTATCGGATTCGATGACATGAATATTTCTAATGAAGGCGAGATGTCATGGAAAGTCTTAATTTTTTTAAAAGAGGAACAACACAGGAAGTTAGAATTCTTGAGATGGTTAAAAACAGTTTAGCCTTCGGTTGTTCCCGGACTGAGTTCCCAGATACATGGTGACACAGACACTTACCTCCACAGCCACGTCCTCCTCCTGCGCTCACGTGAGCATGGCGTCTTCACAGCCCCGAGTTTTATAGCGACTTTATCTTCATTTGACTTGCAACATACTCTACAGGCTTGCTACTCATGGTCGGCGGTAAATTACTCGTTAAAAACTGTCCACTCGGGTACAAACACATGGTACAGTCTCCTCCCTTTCCCTCCATGTAACCCTATCAACCCCTATACCCGCTCGATTATTTTGAAGGTTGCAGGTCTTGACTAAAAAAAAAAAAGAGCTTTTGCGAGAAGTACATGCGGGTGGGTCTCTACAACGACTGTTTCACGTTTCAGGGTGCGCGGTGGTAGTAGTAAAAAGCTCGTTTATCACATTTGTAGTGGAACTAATATGTCCAGGGTTCGGATCTCGGCACGGCTAATGAGAAGAGGGCTATTAAGCAGGCCTTGCCGTCGAACATTTTACAAAGTTGGGTAAAACCATGTGCAAAGGTTCTGAGACATTGGAACTTTGGTCAACATGATGAGATAAGTACAAAGGTGTTTGCCAGTGCACTTGCCTGCCTTGCCAATACAATGGAACATTGGAGACATTTTAGAGGTTTGGCGCTTCTACATTTCTCTTGGTTAACAAGAGCATTTAGATGGTTAAAACGTGTCCTGATAGTTATTTAATTCGACATGTTGTTACGAGACGATACTGGGCATATTTCAATACTCTAGAACACATTTGTGCATGTAAGCAGGTCAGTCATTTAACTTGCAGAAAAGAACACACTGATTCCTTTTTCTTCTAATCCTCATAGCCGTTCTCTTTCTCATACAAATCCGTCTCTCACTCATCTTCTATCCTCCTTTATCATCCATCCCTTCCTTCTCTAATCTTTCTGCATTATTACTCTCATAATACTCTTATTTGTTTTCCGTCTTTTTTTTAATTCTCCTTTTCTTTTTTCTTTCTCATCTCTTACTTTCTCCTCTCATTATCTTTTTTTTTCTTTCTACTCTGTTTTCTCTTCCTGTTTCCTCTTTTTTTCTTTCCCCTTTTCTATCCCCAACCTTGGTTTTCTTCTTGTCTTCCTCTTCTTCATTCCAACGGGTTTGAGCAAGATGGCGTCCAAAGCCACGGAGGCATACCTCTGTATTCCAAGCCATTCTAATTCGCCGCGACATGTGCGGGCTGTGTGAGGTTTATGGCCGCCATGTTGGCGGATTTACGAGGCAAGCCGACCCAGTGTGCATCGGGACACCCGCCGGCCGCTGTACACCCACACGGCCAGCCACAAGGCCGCCGCCACACGTCCTGTGCCAATGATACGGTCACAGTGAGAACACAACTGCATACTTAACACAACCGGCGCACCCGGCGCACCCAGGGACCTCACATCTGACAGCTAGGGCTGTGTATTGCCAGACAATACCTGATCAAGGTGATGGAAACCTTTGCTATTCTTGATGTGATAGTCTGTGGAGGAACAGGAGAAAGACTCCGACAGGTGGAGAGACTTGCAGGCAGAGAGAGACTTGAAGAAGACACAAAGACGATTGGTCAGACAACAAAAATACGAGGGATGTCATTTATAAACTAGAAAAGCAATCAAGCCTTGATTTAATTCTATCAAAAATTGTCAGTCTGGACCAGCTTCCATATTGCTGTTGACGAAAAGAACAATAACAGACTCATTCCAGAAGACGAAATAAAAAGTAACTTCCCCTCCTTCTCTCAAATATAACTCCAGGAGTGGGTGAGTGGCTGGGTGAGTGTGGGGCAAAGGAAAAAAAGAAGAAAAAAAAATAGAGCGGGTAATTCATCAGGAAACAGTCTTGTACTGTCTTGCGGTTATGAATCTTCAATTTCATTCACTGCAAACAAACCGACGATTATCCCAGGCAAAGAGGCCATGCCATGTCCGGGCCTTTGCTGGGTAGTAATTGTCAGTAATTTGCTGGGGCGGCCAGCGAAGGGTCCTCATTTGGGAATTCGATCAAAGCCAAGTCAGAACCTTCGGTTCAATAATGCAGAAATCTTGGCAAAATTAGGACCGCTCCTTGTCGACTGTGATTTTTACAGCTTGTGATTTGGAACGGTCGCCTGTCGATAGCGTCCTCCTGTCGTGTCCTGCTGTTTGACATCACTTCCGCTGATGACCGTTATTACCTCCAGAGTCAGGAGAGCTCCACCTGAGCACTAGCGATCGATGTTAAAGGGGGAAACACACTGAGGTTCATTTGCAAACTTTGCCGATGATAATCATTATGCTGGATCATAACACGCAAAACAAACGGAAAGGGGAGAGAACTATGGTTAGGCATGGATTCCTGCAATCTTTACCTTCGTCCTTGTCGACTTGGCCGCATGATGGCGGACGGAGTCCGCGCACTTTCAAAGGAAGTCAACGTGCTTCTTGATTAGAAGCGGCGTTTCGTAATAACCGTTTGTCTGTGTGCCATCGCTGATTGGCATAGACAGCCATGATCAACTGTGAACAGCCGTGGACAGCCACGTCATCTGTTTTCAGTCCGTTGCCATCAAAGGAATAGTGGAGAGAACATTTTTTCTCGTGACAGTGATATTCAGTACAAGATATTATGTCCCCAGATTTCAGCGAATATCGTCCTTCCTTTCACGAGATACTCAAAGTCTACAAACATCATCTTGCAGAGGTGTGAAAACCCTCGTCTTGAACCTCACTCCCCAGCGTACCGGAAGTGAAGCGTGGACATTTTATCATGTTGCTGTGATACAGATACACCAGACGACTTCGACAGTGATAGAATAAAGTAGTTTGTATTCTGATGTTTGTCCTACATCTCGAGACCTCAACACTCTCTAAAGACTAACAGAGAATGAACAGTGTCGCACTACGAGGGACTCGGCCGTGGGTCACGTGGCGTGAAGAACAAACCAAGTGTGGACACGGCTTAGCGCCGCAAAGCGGGTGATGTTGTCACTCAGTGGTCACGCTTCATTGCATTCCGTGGCCACTGTCTTCCACCCTGTAATTTCTGATTCCCTTCCGGTTTGTTTCGACTTGCAGGGATAATCAAGAGGCTGACATCTGGTGGCTCTGTTGTCCTAATAATCTCAGCGTCTTTGCCGGGTGGCCTCTAGTACAGGCAGGGTAGAGGGGTGGGTGATGGGGTGGGCGATTGGGTATATGAGTGATGTGCACACATCGTTTTGATGTTTCGCGCTCGGAAGCGGCAACTGATTATTTGGTTTTCTTCGTTTGAATTTCCAGTCCTGCGGAAAAGGTTGCTTGGAACTCGGAGGCAACTCCAGGCAAGGAAAATTCAATTGGTAATCACAATGGCGCGCAAATTGCAATTGCTGTGTTGTGCATAAATGACGATTGCAGTAAGTTGTCATCAGACTGTACCAGGGCTCGCTTGAGATCGATCTGTGTAACGAGCTGTTCCGTTTGACGACAAAATACGTTTGATGGCTACAGCCTGGCGGCCATTGATTATCTATGGACTTGACTTTATGGCCCGGGAGGATTCTGAATACCGCTGCTATATTCTATATTTGTTTATTTACTTTCTTATTTTTAAATAAAATATCATCACTAAAGCAATTACCTATTATTTACCATTGAAATTCAGATGTTTTCTATTTCCTTTGTTTACAACAATCTTTCTTTTTATGCGTAAACATCACTTACTGAGGACGCTGACATTAAAAAATTAAAATTAAAAAATACGCTTCTCTCTCATGTCCTATATCATCAACCATTTACCCCTTCTTCCATTTCCCTATTTTCACTTTATTCTAATGTTCTGAGGAGAACAAACCAGAGAACTCTATTGATTAGTAACGACAGAATACTATTCCATATAAATAAATACTGTCGAATAAATGACATAAATATAGATAATATGTAAATAAATACCGACGATAAAATCATATAAATAAATTTAAAAAATAAGGAATGATAAATAAATGATATTCCACTGTCACTTCAACAAAGGCGGAGTTGTCCCAGCCGGACTAGATTTGTCTCCCTCCCTCACCCTCGTCTCGAGGGGCGTGGAACTGGTGATTTTCCTTGCCCTCCTGTCGAGGAAAACAACACTTCAATAAAAAGCCGTTATTTGTCCTGTGTTTCTGGCGGCGGGAGGCGAAACAGTCGGGTGGCCTCCGAGCTGACGCCGCGGCACATGGAAATGTGGGGGAGCAATCAATGGCAATTGAGCAAGTACAAGAGGCGACCTGGATGGACCAGACAGCCGCCGCTTCTTGGCTTTTTTTTTTTCAGATTCCCTGAGAGTTGAAGTAACAACAACAGTGAGTGAGGTGCTAGAGGTCTTCTCAACTTTTCGTTGATTTGAACGGGCCTCCTGGCCGGCACCAGAAAGATGATACAAGGAGAGGGACGCCACTTGTGACGTTCGTGCAAACTCTCGCGAGAAAAGAGGAAAGAAAATGTAAACACGCGTGTGGTCAGGGAGAGCGGGATGGATGGGGAAAGGGGGCTGGCTGCTTCCAAGTTTCATTTCGGGGTGAAAGGACTGCATCAGTGGCCGGTAACGACAAGAGGGACAGCGAGGATGCGACGGAACAAAAGACGATGTTTGCACACACACACCCCGCTGCCCCCTCGATTATTGCTCGGCCATCGGTAGAGGAAGGAGTGAGGAAGCCATTCTACAGGTTCGGTTCCGCTGTTTTTCTGTCACATTCCTTTGTCACACACGGGGAAGAAAGAGTGAGTGGACACGAGCCACGTGACCAGCATAGCAGGTAGTTGTTCCCTAAGGAGGAATTCAACAGAAGTCTGAAGCGACACGTCAAACAGCAATTTCTTGCCGAAAGTGTCCATCTTATCCTCCTCTCCTGCTGGTCTGCAACTCTAGCTATTGTAGCCACCTTCTTACCTTACTACACTAGTATACCAGGCTGCTAACTTTTAGTTCTTCTACTTTTGCTGTAGTTGCTGCTAACTTGTAATTCTGTACACTTACATGCAGACACAGTTCACTTTTGTCGCATTCGACCGTCAGAGGTCAGGTAATGATTGCCTACGAGCAGGATAAAATAAGAAGTGTGAACTTAATTAACATCCTGTATTGCCATGTTGTAGGCCATTGACATGACCAGGAGTTCCCAAGCTGTGCAAGTATATTATTGGAATTAGTCCTCCGAAACATTGTTTTTTATTCTTCGCACCATGTGGTGCCACATCACACACTCCTCTGTTTGCTTTATTATATCTCTCTCTCTCTCACTCTCACACACAAAGACACTCATATTCATGCACGAACCCACCCAGAAACATTATACACTTGGATAACTGTAAACTCGTTCTTTTTTACTTTCCCGCAGTCAATGCTTCCTTGCATGACACAAACAAGATTTTAGTTCGAGCACACACGTACACAATGTGCCTTGCATGGAATGAGCAGGAACTGAGCTCACGTACACACACACTGTTTAGTTCTAATCCCCCAGCACAGTCAATGCACGCGCTGTGCATGACGTCAGCAAGAACTGTGCTCAGAACCCCGGGTGTGTGGCCAATGCCCTCTGGTGTTTCAGGACCTGACCAGCGAGCATCAGACAAGGGAAGACAATGCCCCGGCAGTCGGCGCCAAGTAACCGTTGGTAGCAACGTGGAGTCTGCGCGCAAACTGCCGTAGTTTATAGGACAAGGCTGGTAACTCTAGCGCCTCCTCTTTCAGGCGACCACCCGACCGCCAGCATCCCTTTACGATATTATACGGGTAGCGCGCCCGCGTAGCATGCAAATGATGGCGGGGCGGCCGTCGTGTTGTCGTTGCCAAACTCGCCGCCGATATGAGGCCTGTTGGGTAGTTGCGGCATAATTGTTTCACGCCCCGGGTGGGTTGACTAGTGCCACGAAACATTGGGCCCCGTGTTGGCAAGCAGGGTAGGAATTTTTCTTCCGTTTGTTGCAAACAGAAACAATAGTTGGAATGCAGGCTGTTTAGTGCGCTCGTGACCAAATCAAGAATAATAAAACCATTTATATACTCGCTTGCTTTTGCCACCCGGGATTGGGGTTTATTTAGGCGGAAAAACAAAGAGAGAAAGACACTGACAATAAATCAATGTTGTATCCTTATGGCCTGGCTACACCTGGTCTTTACTCTCTATCACGGACAAAGGACATCGCGCACATAGGTGTGTTTGTGTTTGTGTTTGTGTTTGTGTTTGTGTGTGTGTGAGTCACAGAGAAGAGCTCGCGCTCGTTTTCGGAAAAGTTCAAATCAACTTGAACTTTCTGTGATTGACCTCGGTATAAATTTATTTCTTCCATGAGATTACACTTAATCAATTTAATCTTCAGGTTCAGCCTCATTCCTTACGCCGCCACCCAACAATCCCACCCCTCCCTCCAAAATCAATCGTTTCAATTTTTTTTTTCGACAAAACTGTTCGAACGTTTGGCATGCTCTCGTCTTCACTTATGTATGCACGTACGAACAGACAAACGGATTTAGAGACGAGCATTACCATAATCGTTCATTCATCCACACGTTCATTCTTCTATCCACCCGCTCACCTGATCCATTAATATGTTTTCTTCGCATTCCCCTCCCCCTTTTCTTTTAAGTTCGCCTGTCCGATCCTCTTTTTTTCACCGAACAGCAGAAATATTTTCGGCGTTTTCTTTGCGGTTTTGAGATTGTTTCCTACCAAGGCGTCCTCCAGCCCCTCAGTGCGCATGTCAGGAAGTCAACTTTAACTGCCGACGTGTTCGATTCATGGCGGCCGCCGACATTTGCATGTCTATGTCGCACGGCGACACCGGTGCTCGGTCGCTGACAGTTTGGGCAACAATAGGATAGAGACGCTCGTGCTATAAACTTCAGGTTCGAGGTCACACCTCCCGCTCCCACTAAAGGTGTTGTATCACTCTTCCCTCTCCCACCTTCCTCCTCCTCTCCTCCCATCGTCACGCGCTGCTTTGTCTGCCCCTCGGTCTGTCCATCCGTCTTTCTACCTGCTTACTTGCACTTTGTATGTCCGTTTGTTGGTGTGTATGTACCCGTCGGTTTTTTTTGCAGGAACCATGTAAATAACAAGTTTGTCTGTTTATAAAAACAATTTTTGATTTAAAATTTCTGTTTAGATATTAATGTCGTACCTAACGATGCCATTAAAACCGTATTTTTTGTCAAAAGATAAACAGCCAATAAAACTATCAAGTATAATGAATGAATTCTAGTGGTTTTGTATATCTACGACCACAGCCAAACATTACATTTCACATACCTATGCACACCCAGGACCACATTTTGTGTCAGGTCTTCACTGTGACCATGTGACCAAAGTCCTTTGTCCTTCACACCTCAGCCAGGTGTGGAGACCCGAGTTTCGCGCCGACAGAAACTCAGTAAATATTCTCGCTAATCTCTGGGTTCGGGAAAAGCTTTCGAGTTCGACTTCTTGCTCGGGTATATCTGATGCTCTATACCCAGGGTGTTAGAAGGACAAGGATGCGGATTTCCGAGGCGTGAGAAATCGAGACAGACACCACCCCGGGTGGCCTAACTGGCGGGCAAGCTGCTCGGAAAGGATTTAAAATGTCACTTAAGAAGAAGACGTGGCGAGGGAGACATTAAATCATTTGCCGACACTTAACGATAAGTAACACTAATCCTAAGGAGTGTATCACTAACGGGTGGAAGTATTTAAGTGTGTGCGATCTCATTGTTTGCGGAATGCGGCCGCCCTTGGACAGACAAGGTGCTGTTTGCCTGCAGGTAGGCTCCTTTTTCTACTTTCTAACAAAGAAAGTTGGGTTGTTTGTAATTGAGCGTTGTACTGTCGCAGGCTAGAATGGCGATGGAAACTCAAGAAAGTGTCGCAGTCGTAGTGCTGACTAGGATTTACCTGCAGGTCAAGTAGGGCACAACACTTAAAGTAGAGAGTTACCTGCAGGTCAGGTGATCACTGTAATTTGAGTTGGATGGAGGTGCTCCAACAGCACGCATGGGGGACCTATACTGTCTGCGAGGCAATCGTCAAAACAAAATTCAGGTGTTTTCTTAAGAACACTACAATGCTTGAATTTGTCGGTGAAGTTACATTTTTTGTATGAGAGATTAACGGTTTAAGGTCATCAGAAACATTGAAATGATTGGTGCTCCACACTCTATTACACAACAGTACCGAGTCCGACTCCCAGAATGCTTCAGCTTCGAATTACCTCGGAGTAATGTAGTTCAACTCAGGAAGAAAAGGTCACAGAGTCGGGAAATTAATTAATTAATTCGACGCTAATTATCTACATTGTGCAAGACCACGAATCTTGTTCAGATAAACGTTCATTGGTTTAAAAGGTAAGGGCGGTAATGTTCAACAGATGGCGCAAGATGCTGGTTGTGGACGAGAGAACAGCCAGCTTGTCTCCCAACAAGACAACTTGTGGCCCCGATCCCAAGATTTTTTTCGATGGTTCATTCTCCAGGCGAAATCAATTTTCCCCTTCCCACGTGCTTAATTACTTTCGTAGGTTGGTCGCCAGCCTCGCTCCATCTCGCGAGTCCAAAGCGGCAACTTCAAAGGTAACCTGTAGCATCAGTCCTTCCGAGCTGCGGGTTTTCACGCTTTATTCTATTTCATCTTTATTTTCTTGGCCCGACAGGCGCAAGAAACATTTCAAAGATGTGTTCCATAATTGGCGCACGTAAACACACGCGACAAGAACGATAACACAGGGTCAAGGGAGGCAACAAATGAAAGATGTCCGCCGGCTCCAGGCCTTGTGCTGAAGGCTCACGCTTGAAGTCCTCCCTTCGCGGGCAAGAGCAGGTAAACGCTGGGTGTCAAAATAAGGAAACACGTGTGTGGGTGGTTTCCCTTCCGTACAACGCCTCGGCAGTACCAGGTGGCGCCAGCTGTCACGTGACAGTAACCACGTGGTGCTATTCACCGCCGCCATTTTTTCAGCTCTGGAAGTGTGAGAATTTTTGACAGGTGGACGCCAGATCCACACAACGTGGACGTGGAGACTTGGACAAGGACAGACACACTTTGCACATGGACTCAAAAATTTACAGCTCCGTATGTAGCACTCTAATTAACATACGTATATAGATATATACAGGCGCACACGTGTGTGTGTGTGTCCAGATGGTACATCGCTGGCAGCCCCTGCGGACTCATGATAGCAAATGTACATAGCTTTATACAAGCCTCACCTCTTATTTACACTTAACCATCTGGACTATGTTGGGACAAGAGATATTTTCACTACATTCCTTCTATATTCTGCTTTCCGCCGCCTCGATTACTGCCAACTTTACCTCGTCTTTCACTGCAAATCACGGCCACCGGAAGTGACGTTAGACACCAGGTACATTCCGTTGTGAAAACACTGAACCTCTTCACGAGAAGTATTTCTGCGCCACCTCGGTTGAAAACTCGAGGAAGGCAGCGCAGTGCTGAAATGACTTTATTAACTTTGATATATAATCCGTGGTTGGGTTACTTGCAATAACAGTTCAAGTAAATAAAGTGTCTTACACCTTCTGTTGTTTTTATTTTTGTCTGTAGAACACGTGCTTCACGCCAGTTACTGTGATATACCTGCTCATTGCTGTCTACTTTGTGTCATTTGCTTACATTAAATGTTTTTGAAATATCTAAGCTAATTGATGTTTTTACTTACTTCCTTTGTCTGTTGTAAAGACATAACACAAAATTTAATTAAATTAAATCAAATAAGAAAATGTAAACTGGAAAGGTCTGTCGTTAATGCGTTTGAAATAGTCTCCCTAATACTTTGGTACACACGAAACAAAGAAGAAAATGCAGCATGAATATAGACATGTTATGGGGTATATAAGATAGTAGGCAGTTGAAAATGATTTTTTTTAGGTTTAGTGTGGGGGGTTATGGATTGGAACTTCACAAAAGCTGTTCACAACATACAGTGGCCATGCCAGGCTTTCCCTTGTTCACAAAGTGAAGAACCTGACTGATGACAGATACCTAACACTAGGTCCTGCTGTCTTCAAGACATTTATATTAATGCTTGTATTAACCGATACGCAAAATTAGACTGATCTCTCTGTTTTTTTCTTTCTTTCTGTTAGGAAATTAGTATAATTGTTGGAAATCGACCTTTCCTTACCCTTCTGATTATAAAATAGTTTAAATATACAAAAATGCGAATAACCAAAAGTTAATTTTACGATCACATCTGAGTTTTGGTGCAACTCTCACAGTCCCTTTCAGTCTGACATCCATCAGCAGTTATTTCGACACTATATAGAGCTCAAAATCCCTTAGGTAAAGTTTACAAAAAGTAGTTGTATGTACAAAGCGGAGTTACATACACGTGCACACACGCGCTGGCAATCATATGCGCGCGCATATCTCTATTTCCAGTTTATTCTTCTCCGGGCTTGCTGCAGTTAATCCACTACAATTGGCTAATCAAATTCTCACATTTGCCAAGTCCTCACTCAATAGGCAGTTGCGAGGAGCGATAATAGATTGTTGTGGGTGCTGGAGCTCGCGCCACAGTCACTGGCTGCGCTCGAGTGCGAACCTTTGTATTCCTCGTTTTTACCTGACTTCCCGCACGGGGGCGTCCCGGTGCTTTTGCCGCAGAAACATTGCATGTGATTTCATAATTCCCTGTCTCCTGTCTGGAGGAGTGTAGGGCTGTCAATGAAGTGTTCGTCGACTCAGTTAGACTAAGCCTCAACAGTTTGATGGGATATTTTAACAGCCGCCAATGGATTGGTGTCAAAAATTGCACATTGTACCCGGCCGCGAGTTTTCGAGGGTGGACGGCGTGTTACCTTGCTGAATGCATGCCAACAAATGGGAAATATTTGCTTTTTTGCGCAGAGTCGCACTTGAGTCAATGGGCAATTGTGCCGTAGGATTAATTCAAGTGTGGAGGAAAGACGAATCAATTTCATTCTCAGAGGGGGGAAGTCTTTGAGGCTGGAGGTAGTAAAGGTAGGGGGACAGTCAAGACAAGGTGTTCCTGCTTTGTGGTTTTCATAGAATGATTTGCTTGCTAATGTTATCCTGATCAGCGGATCGAAAATATTACGGGTTTCCTCTTCTGCACGAAAAGTCGAAAAATTTGCAATATATTTTGATAAAAGTATCTCAGGGGAATTAAATCGAAATGAAAAGGTAAATGAAGCAAGGACTTGAATTTATTAACTTTGTTGATTAGTGTGGAAGACCTGTTATATATCTTTATCAACATCTCAACGAATAAAAAAGATATACAGTTACTTTTATTTATGAAAAATAATCAGTCAAAATTGAAGAAAATATTTATAATCTAAGTTACTTACTTCCAAGTTATTTAACCATATTTAAATATTACAGATTCTATGGGTTCTTAATAAATGATATAAACGGCATGCAAATTAGCATTGATCACTATGAGAGAAGACAAAGAAAGAAAACTATGAAAAGGAAAGAAGACAGAGAAAGAGGGGGAAATCTCGGTTGAACAGCACGTAAGTGGAAATCCTGAAGCGCTCGCTATCAGCAGGTTCTTTGTCTCAGCGAGTGGTGTCCGTGCTGGCGCATGGAGATCACTCCCGATACAGCCAGGCCAATGAGGGAAGGGGAGGCAACGCGCGTGTCCGTCTTGCGACGGGGTCACAAATAAACACAGATATCCTGTTTAGCAATCCCTCACAGTCGCAGCAGTTACAGGAGCCCGCGACACGCCATTTCTCGGTAAACCATGACAAGATCGGCGCGCAAAGCGTGCCGGGACACAGCCTGCTCCTGCTGCAGCCATCAGCGCCGCCATCTTCATCTCTCTCCCCTTCTCCTGTCCAATATGAAACTTCCCTCCCTTTAGGTGAAAGAGATAGGAAGCGTGCGCGTGTGTGTGTGTGCACTCGCCCGATATCCAACTGAACAGATTTACCGTTCGTTTGTTTCTGCTGCATCTCGATGCCAAAAGATGGCTTCGCCAATGTTTAACCTGACTGACTCTCCATCTCTACCTGACAGCTATAAAAGGCACACTGCTTCTACTAGCTGCTGGTGGTGGTGCTAGTGGTGGTGCTGGCGGGGCTTCAGCTGGCTACAGCTGGCTGCTGCTGGCTGCTGCTGATGACAATTGGATTGGAAGATAAATCGTTATTTATTATATACTAGCTGTTTCTGAGCATGTCAGTCATTTCACTGTTCTTCAAGTTACAAAGGAATTCCTATTTTTATTTTTGGGGGTAAGTGGCGAGGCAACCGTGGGTAACCGTATTTTGTAGAATATTATTGAGACATAAATGCCACAAATAATTAGGAGCACAATTTGATGTGTCGAAAGGGTCAATCTGTATGTAGCATCATTGCAGACTGACAGACTGTACTACTCAGAGGTGTGCGAAGGCTCGGGTTCCCTGTGTATCTTGTTCCTGGCAGTGGAACTCTCAGAGAGGTGTGCATGGCATCTAGTTCTGCCAGGGCCAGCCAACAAGAAACTCAAGGCGCGGAGTATCGCCGCGAAAACGCGGAGCGAGAAATCCGGCGGGAAAGTGTCTGACGCTGTCGCGCGAGATCGCGTTTGTCAGCCAGCTCGTCAGCCAGCTCGTCAGCCATGTCGTCAGCCAGCTCACTTCCTGCTCCCCGCCAGGAGCCCGCGTTCCGCTCCGTGTAAAGGCGGTTTTCAAACAGACGAGGCCGGCGGCTCTGAATACAAACAAACGCGCGATGTTGTGATAGGAATCTATATGAGATGGCCCTCCGACCCCAAAGGCTGCCGCTCTATCCACGCCCTTCTCTCTCTCTTTCCTCCCCCTCTCTCTCTGTCCGTTCCTTTCTTCCTTCCTCTTTTGCTACCGCCCTCCCGCCCCTCTGAACCTTCACTGTGATATAGCCCTCGTTGCTGGCACGGCGTAAAACACAACAAACAAATCCCCCCTCACCAACGTCTCTGGAACCAAGGGGATAAAACTCATTGAAGAAAAGTCCAATGAAGAAAAGGTGTGAGAGAGATTCCAACAATGGCTATTTTTCTTTCAAGACAATTCCTACGAAAGAGTAGGAGATTATATGTGTGAAAATGCAATGAATATATATATATAATTAATTAATTAATTTTTATTCAGGCGGGAATTTTTAATATTGTTCGGGCATCGACTTCGAGACTCAGCAAGACACCAAAACTGATTTCACTTGTGGTGATTGCGGCCCCTGCACTCCTATGAAGACATCGTCTTGTTAATAACATCAAGCAATGGTCGGTGTATTGAACCGCAACAAGTTGCCTAACAGTTTGAATTTGTTGATATACACAGCTTCAGAAACCAAACAAGTGCCAGAGAGATTATATATATATCGTGCCTCTGAGAGTGGGTATCAGCTTTGCAGAGAACCAGCCCCGTGACAGGTTGCCCAGAGACGTCTGGCGGGCTTCCGCCAGGATTGTCAAAGAAAGGAAGGAAAGAGTATTCTGAAGGCAGAGGATGCGAGATGTCTGACAGGCGATCCTATGAGACCGTTTATTGCTGATGCTAATCATGATCATCGTCGTCGTCGTCGTTGCTCTTGTCAGCACAAACCTATTTGCGACTTGTCCTTAATGTGATCTCCTAAGTCAAACAAGCTTTTAAAATATTCTCCAGTCGTACACGGTCTCTACGCTAAGACAACCCAAGACTGCTGCATTAGTAAGTATTGGAAAGAAGACAGGAAGAAAAAAGATGGAGAGAGCTCGCAAGAAAGAAACTAAATTAGGTGGAAGGGTGCACGCAGTGGATGTTAACTTATTAGCTAATTACAGAAACAGAATGAAATAGAACTCATCCTTCGTGCTGTAGAAAGCACGACCACACGCGCACAAAGCTGAAAAAAAAAAGCGCCGCCAATCACTGGCCTCACGTGGGTTGGTGAGTACAAAGTCTCGAGCGGAAGTGACGTGACAGTATGCTTAATGGTTTTCAAGATGGCGGTAAACACTCCGCTCTGGCGGGCGATAAACAGTTTACCTACCTCGTCCGCCAAACTTGTTTTGAAAGGTGGGGGATGAAAAGTTTTGCCGTTGTCCGCGGATCCGCTTTGAATTCATTCTGTCGTTCGGAAACCTTTGTTTTACAACAGAGATAAATAAACCCAGACACACCTGCGCAAGCAACGGACGCGTTTTGTCTAGCTTCGCCTAACAGTTTCCTTTGCGACTGTCAAACAGTCAGGTAGGTTTCAAGGCTAGGAATGCCCCTGGTGCAGTCTTCAGAGTTCTCACGGCCTGAGCATCTCGGCCTGGGGAGGACCAGCAGGAGGTTGTGAACGAGGCACTTCTCATTGTAGGGCCATTTGGAAAGCCGTGCATGGGCTGCGCTTCCTTTCATCTCAAGTTTGTTGTCTGCAACATCGTGTGCGATTTCTCTTGTATTTACATGTGTACGCTCTTCTGTTTCCGATGCCTTCGCGATTCCGAGGTTCGGTTTTGGCCTCTGTTTTTTTCCACCCTTCCGTGACGGTCGTTCATCATTTCAACCGAGGTTTCCAGATCTTTCTAGCGAGGAAAGCAGCGAGAAGGAAATGAAAACCGTAGCACGTAAGCAAACTAGATCGTGAAGAGGTATCGGTTACATCCAAAACAGAATAACCGAGAAAAGACAGGTAGGGAAATGCAGCAAGCAGAGATGGAGGAAACAGAAGTAATGGCTCCTTAACGATCCTTAAAAGTATAATTTATCAGTCAACAAAACTTGTCGGCACTCTTAAAATTTGTGCTTTGGGTGTCTGTTACATTTAACCGACTTTATATTTGGTTAAGCAAAGAATGTTTTTCGAGACTTAAACAAATAAATTGGAAAATAAACATAAACACACACACACGGCAGAGGCGATATTATTATTCAAGATGATTGGTCTGGCTTTACTTCTTCTAACTCCTTGTCACATTAAAAATAGGATTTTTTATTAATATTTAATCAGGCATGCCATCCAGCTACTATAGATAGTGATGATGCTAGTTTGAATTGCAGTACTAGACATCATGCAAGGATATTAAAGTCAGAGGTTATCAACAGTCATTTGCTCTAAGAAAACCATGGGTAGGAGTGAAGGTATGATTCTCAAGTAGTTATCGAAATGACAAACTTGGTGAAAGCGACGAATCGTGAAAATTTTTATGGGGATGAGACAAGAACTGTGCTGAATATTGTTCTTCTGCCGGATCCATAGTTCACACCTACGTTAGTAAGTCTGTTATTCCAGACAGAATGACTAGAGCCATGTAGGTGAGAAGAAAAACGACCAAGTAAGGAAGACAGAAGGACGAGTACGAAGAAGGAAATAACTCTACATAGTCCTTCACTTCTGTGCTCAAGAGGAGCAAAACCAGTGTCTTTGATGGAGTTTCCTCCCGAATCCTCGGAGGCGGAAATAGCATGTCTGTCAGCACAGAATGGGAGTTAGCAAGATGGCGGCCTACAGGCGAGATAAGTCGCGAAGTGACACCGTGCACGCGCGACTGCTACTTCCGTCTGTTTTAGTGGTCCACCAGACAAATCAGAATCAACAAACACAAAACAGATCCCGAACCTTAACAAAGAAAGCCCACTGCCGTTCTAGAACTTACCAGAAATGGATACAAATGGGAGAACACTAAGGTGGAGTGTTTACTGAGCAAATAAACAACCCCTTGCCCGTTATAACCACTCATTTGTTGTTCTCCCTAGGCTGCTACAAACTGTTTGGCTTGCGTGTCCGAATGATAAGAACAAGAGAAGAATTAGAAAAGAAAAAGTCTTCATCATACAAGACACGAGAGATGGGGGTTGATCCTTCTATAGTAAACAAAATTGTTTTCGGGTCGGGTACGTTTATCACTGGGTTATTAAAGTAACAGTTTTTTTTTTTTTTTGCGGGGATACTATCATCTTGAATAACTCTCTGTTACTATGTAATATTGTTTTTTATGCACAACTCATGATTCATTTACTGATTTGTGTGTCACTGTAGTTCACTGTCCATTGGTTTTCGTGGTCATGGTGCTAGTCGTCACATTCAATTGCAAATTGCATTTGTTGACAAACTCTGTAACAGTTTCTTAGTTTAATCTCATTTCTATCTTTTCACTATTTTCATATTGGTTTCTCTACTATTTGCTACTAAACATCAAGTTTTATAAGGAAAAAAATTCGGTGCTTCAAATTTTGATATTTTCATTTTCAGCTTTGAAACAAACGAATGTGTGTTTTGGCTGTGATCCTAGGCCCCTTGCAAGTTCTAAAGTGCTCTGAAAGAGTTTTTGCTGCTGACGCGGCGTAAAGAGAACCCAGTGGCTGCAGGTCGACCGCAGGCTGCAAGCGAAGGGGCGGCGCACATGTGTGCACACATGCGCATGAACACTGCCATAGAAACATAGATGCTCCGGAGCCTTGTCCCCGCACTTGGGTTTCAAAGAAAGACTTGGTTAATTCCAACTCGTTTGCACAACACAATCTAAACAAAAGTTCCTGTCGTCTGTTCGCCAGCTTCCGGCCCGCTGGAGATAGTCATCAAGGAAACGCAGGACGCAATGTTGAATGGTGGAAAAGCAAAGGTGAGAGAAAAAAATGAAAGAAAGGGGAAATCAGGAAATTAAGAAACGAAGAGCAATGATAGCAGCTGCGGATGGATGCCACATGCAGCTTCCACAACTTGAGAGAATATTTATGTTTTTCTTCTCGGGTGTTTGTCTCCCTTGTTTTCGTTGTGTGTTCTTTCGCTGCACCGCATCTGTCGGCTGTTGTTTTCGGTCATGATTTTCGCTCAGTGGCCGGGTTGTCGGGAGGGTAGGGTGGAAAGGGTGGGATGTGGGGTCGCACTGCCATTTATCTGATTCTGCCAACACAGTTTCCGTCCTTCCCTAACACACCCGTTGATCCCGAATCAAAGAAGAGATGGAGGGAAGCGACGGGCCGCAGCTTCAGCCGATTATGACTTATTTTCGCCATCTTGCAAGCTTCGTTCCGCTGATGGCGGCGATTGTCGAAGACGCCGGCCAGAATTTGAGCGTCCTCTTCCCCTTTGTTGCCCAGCTTCCGCCCCCTTTACGCCGCTCGTTCGTGATGAAAAGAAAATGGCACAGCAGACGACGGAGCCAGCAAGGTGCGAATCATTCTTCACACGTCATGTGCTTTGTTGTTTTCATGGGGAAATGGCGTTATCGCCTCCATAAGAGTTTGTGGATATCCTTTCAGGGACTCACTTCCGGAAGCGCTTGCAAGGATACGTCACGCGGAGGTCGGCAGGGTGGACTTGGGGGTACGGAAGGTGGGAGGCATCAGAGAAATTGTGAAGAGCTGAAGGTAGGCAGCCAGGAAATGCTGACACTTAGCAGCTGTTCTGCTGGCGGGCTGGGCAGAGAAAGATGTAGAGAACTCTGTCGTTCCGAACTTTCTGGAAAAAGTCTGCAGGTTCTGGAAGTGCCTTTATACGTAGATACAAATCCTTGTACCAGCAAAGATGGATTTGTAGACCATGCAAGGAAGAAAAAGACGAAAAAAGAAAAGGGATGATGGGAAAGAAAGAGAAAAACATACATAGACACACAAACCAACACACGGCATCTACAAGAAAGAAGAACAAGGGAAAAGAAAACAAAAAGAAAAAGATAAAACCAAAAATCTAAAAGGAAAAAAAAGACAAGAAAGAAAAAAAAATGTAAATATAAACTCTACTGCAAAACAATTCACACTATTCTGCTGCACAGACTTCCTCCATCATCCATACCCGACTTATCAATGACATATTGTCTACCCGTTTACCCAAACTCTTTCTTTCTCTACTTTCTCTCCATTTCAGCCTGCGCCAGACCCAAAGGAGCTTTCTCATGTACTCTTGTTTATCATTCACGTGCAGATAACAACGTGAAAGCAAACCCACGACCGGGTTGCAGTCGTCGCTGCAGGCAGGAGGCTAATCGATCCTGGCGACGACCTTTGCGTCGTCTGCTGTGAGTGTTGATAATGTCGGTGGCGCTGTTGGCAGGGCGGTGTTGTGCGTCTGTGCGAGCCGCTTCTCTCTTGTTTAGGGGCTCTCGAGTAACAATATACAAGTAATCAAAGCAGAGAGCATAGACCAATACAGTGGGATGATGACATCAGAAAAAAATGTTGGGCAGTGTCGAAAGTAAAACAAAACGAACTCACGTTACCCTTCTTTTCTCCTGTCTGCTTCCCGCACTTCACACAAGTTAGGACAATGGCTTCCATGATCTGTCTTTAGCCCTTTTCTATTTAAATAAACCACTGTTTCACAGATAAGCAGATAACACCTTGGCCACGGGGTCAAGCAAATAAACAAACAAACCTCGAATGTAGTCAGTCTGGCACATTTGAACGTTTTTATTTATGACCACTTTTTGCTTACTTTCTGGGTAAATTTTCCTCAAATATGAGTATAAAATATCTTTATTAATCCATTTCAGGTAATTAAACATTGACTAAGGCTAGAAAAAGAACAGTAAACTGACCACATTCGGTTCATACAGTCTCTCTAGCAATTATTACAAATGTGTACACATCCCTAAAACGGGGAAATTTCAGTTTAAAAAAACCACGTGGACAGTCGGGAAAGGGGATGGAGGCAAGCCTAATGGTCATCTGCATCAAGTGTGTGTCCATCCCAAGAATCTGGACTGCAGAAGGAATAAATGAGTACAGGTAACGTGTGGTTCTAGCTGTAGGAACTCTAAACCTACCACCTGTCTATATCTAATGTCACCTCTGTCTAATGTCACCTCTGTCATCTAATGATGACATCTAATGTCAAATTCTTGTCGGAATGAGTACCTAGAATGTAAACGGAAACCGATGGGTTAAACCGTGACCTACAGGGTTTTCCTTTCCCAAGGTGAACTTTCTACCAGACTCACACGCAGGGATGAAGCTCGACAATGGACACGAGTGCGCATGTGCGCTAAAGCCCCTCTCCAATGATCCAGCCAATCAAATTTGAAAACTGTGGAAGAATCAGACACCCAGTGTCCGCGTTGTCTCAGCGGGGTGTGTGTTTGACATGACGGAAAAAGTGAAGGACAAACACAGGAGTGTGGGCAAAGGATTATCTGTATCAGCCGGCAGAGAGGCAGGAGAAGATTACTCTTTACATCAACAGGACACGGTGTCGCTGCTGGTGAATTCAGTCACAGTTGAAGAATTTGATCTCTTTTCGTAGTCAGCGCAGCTTCGGAATCGCCGTTGTATTTACGTGTGTTTGTTGACTATTGTTTGCTACTTCGTAAAGGGTGGTCTGAGTCAGCAAGGCGTGCACTGTTGTCTACCCGGGGCGTTGTGAGCACTTGTCACTCTTGTTTACACACAAAACAGTCGCAGCCTACCCGTGAACCGTAACGCCACTGGATACGCACCCGTACCCGCTCCCCGGCGTCTGGTGACGAGTGTCCTGTGACTGCTGACACCAGCCTCCCTGCTTTCTGCTTCCTTGTGGGAGCCGCGAGATGGCGCCCCTCGCGCCGAGGCCCGTCATTGAAACTCCACTGTTTATTTGCGTGACGATGGGGAGGGCACTCACTTGTAACAGTACCATACCACGTGTTTATTTTTGTTCTGCTGTGGTCTCTCTCTCTTCACCCTCAGCCTTTCGATACCAGCCTGTCTCCTTTTCCATCTCCATGTCCTGCCATGTGAATGTGAATAGTGACAAAGGGTTAGGGTTAGTGTTGTTGAGAGCGTATTTTTAAATTCTTATTTCAACTGTTCATACGATGATGAAGGATGATTAGGTGTCATACTGAAACTCTTATATATAATTCAAATTTCTGTATATTTTCTGTCTCGCTTGGGTCCTGTTTCTCTTTTAGTCACAAGGTCTTGTAAGACTGATTGTTATCACCTGGCACCCTGAAGTCAGGCTTACTCTTCCTCTCACATCTTGCCAGCAAACGAGAAAGAGTTTTTTTCTGTTTTCACTGGCTCACTTTTTGAACAGTCCAACGGCGAGCTCTGATTCTTGTGTTAAGTCAGAGGAGAAGGAAGGGAATCATTAGTTATGATGCAAACTCTAAAGGGTTCTTCATCAGACATGGAGTGCCACCTCGCCATGGGCAGGCAACTGTCTTGACATGGCCTCTTTATACAAGACACGACCTTAGCATCAATCGCTGATTTCTTTCTTTCCCAGTAAGGTTTGCTGGTCTCCCCTTTTCTCTCCCCTTCTCACGCGATCTCGAGATTTCAACAAGTCGACAGATAAAGCCCGAGGTTTCGTCTCCGTTCGTCTCCCGCCGTCACCGCTCGTGTCAAAGAAGTTTACCAAGACTTCGTGGATCGCAAACTTGGACAGTTTCTGCGATCGAGAAAAGATCGCTGGCAGGTAGCCATCTCATCGCCCCGTGTAACAAATGGGCGATGAAAGACAGGCGGAGATCACCTTCGTGGAGTGAAGGGGAGATCATTAGGATTTCGCGACGGGAGTCTCGTCCCCCTTGATGACACTCAAGTCGCCGTCTTCGTCACGTCAGAGCTGGCGTCCCGTAAGGTCAAGTGGCGCTCATCCCCGGGTTGTCGTCTGCTGACTCTGACGCTCTTTCGTCTGTTTACGAAGCGAGGTAACAGTGATCGCTGATGAAGCAAACAAGAGTTGCGTTTCCTGTCGGACTATGACCTCCAAGATGACGGGCGGCAGTGATGTTAGTTTGTAACTCCAAAAACCGGAAAGCGGATAGCCGAGTGGTTACAGCATTGACGTTCAAACGCGGAGGCGCGCCGGTTCGATATCCTTGTTGCGCAGAGAACTTCCCCTAATCGACCCAGCTGTCGGGAATGGGTACCTGTCTCTTTAGAGGGTGAGTGATGTAAAGAGGGAGAGGAGATGGGCACCGCCTTTTACAAAAAGCTGGCCCCGTGAAAAGTGTCCTCTAGACCTTCTAGAGACTTTAGAGAAAAACAAAAACGACCTTTGCTCTTACCTTAACTCCATGAAATGGGACCTGTGTTAGAAACGAGAATATACACTACAGGGATATGTACTAATACAGGAATAAAGTATTTCAGTGTGGAAGTATGAAGCGACTTTTTTAAATGTAATTTTAGCTACGGTTACCTATCAACAGGGAGTTCGGCAAGGAGATTCAGTCTCATCTTTGCTATTTATGATCTGGGCAGAAATACTGATCAGAAACAATATTCATATTCGGGAAATTAGAATTGATGTTCATCACACAATTCTGTAACTTGCAGAGTGCACTTGTCAAAGATGACCAAAGCTATATCGGAAAAAGCTGATCAAAATAAGTTAAGATTTAACACCCTCAATCCGTGTATTTATTTATATCTTTTCTTTTAGTCATTCTTCAAGATATATATATAGTATCTGCTGTATCTGACTCCCTTCAGGCAAATAAAGTCATTCCACCGGTTAAGCTACTAACTTCTTTAAGAAAAAGGGAAACACTGAGGGAGCACAGAGAGACAGACAGACACGAAGGCCGGAAAGAAAGAATGGAAAGAGTGACAGAGAATCGTTAGGTGTCGATATGGGCGCCCGGGGAAGACCGATGATGCCAGACCGAACCGTACCGACCGCCCCCAGTGGCAGCCAGTGCATCTACAGGTCGTCCCAGTCTCCGGCGGTTCCGTCTCCTCCGCGTTTCAACCATCGCTGTGCTCGTCGGTCTTCGATTCACCTCTGACCTCCCACACTCTGACCTTCACTGTCGTCACATTCCTTTGCCTGTCTCGGCGCTGCTTCCCGAGTGGTCTGTCTCCTGTCGTCGGAGTCTAGCAATTTTTTTTTAACCTGTGGAGAAAACATGTGCCCAGACAGTCGACTTCTTTCCCATCCCTTCAACACCTCCACACCCTTACACGCCCTACCCGCCCCTTCCCATCATTCTCAGTCATGCCAGTGATGCCAATAAACAAAATGTTATGCATCGTGCTCATCTTGTGGGATCAGTTCTTAAGTACCATTAATATCTGATTACATAACTATTAAGTGGCACTTATTAAAACATTCTTCAAACAGATTTTAGTGAAAAAATAAAAGCAATTAAACGTGGATGTTCCAAGCCATTGTATACAAGGACTAAGAACACATTCTTACAATATACTTTCGCTATACTTTGCTCCCAATTCGTGTTCTGCCGTCCTAGTTACCCGTCAAGCCACTTACTTTTTACTCATTCTTTCTCGAGTACCCATTCGCTTCCATCAGTTTAACCCGCCGCCCCCTCTCGGAAACTGCTCATGCAAGTTTGTTTCAGCGGAGAAGCATCCTGTGGAGGCCTCATCAAGGCAGATTACACGGAGACGATGGACGGTCCTGTGGACGGAGGGAAAGCACTGACAAATTTCGCTTAATTAGAATCTGGCATATTGCTCCGCGCGGCGCCTGCGCGCATGCGAGGCCGAAATTAACCATCCGCGAAATGCGCATCCTCTTAACAACAGTTTTCGCGTGCAGACTCCTCTAGTCTCTAGCCGGCAGTTGGCGAGCAGCGATACTTTGCATAAATGTTTCCATCACTTTTTTAAAGAGAAACATTTTTTTCTTCCTTCCTTTTTTTTTCGATTTTACAATTGCAGTCGTAAGCTTTTGTATCTAAGAGATAAAGAGAGACAAAATGGAGTGCGTGTGCCCGCGCATGTGTGAAGAGAGACTTAAGTACCTTTTTTTTTTTTGGATTTCCGGTTTTAAATTGTCATAGGTAACTAAACAAAATTTCTTTGTATCTTTATTTTCTGCTCTTTTATCTACATTCATGTTTTTTTTTAAAATCATCATCATCATCATCATCATCATCATCAATTGCTGTTGTTGACGGTAAGCCTAGCAGAAATCGTTGCCAATAAAACAAAGGCTCACCTTAAATTGTTTCCACGATAAAGACCTGCAACTGCCATTGCTCACAAGATGAGCGCACGCGCAGACGCTAGGAAGCACGTTGCGCCGTGATTGACAGCAGGAGAAAGAAAGGGGAGCAAACTCTCCATAAATAAGTAATTGAGGCTGCGCCGGATAATTGAGTTTATACGATATCCCTTTATTCCTTAATTCATTTCCGCAGGGAGCTGTCTTTTTATCGATCTACACTCACTCGCCCGAAATGAACAAGCTCTGCCAACCCATCTCTCTTCGCACGTGAGCGCCGGTCAGCCTGCGCGGTGCAATGAGGCAGACGCCCGGCTGTACGCCATGTTGTGCTCAAGATGGCGCCGACAGTGGAGGTGGTCATTGTCAATTTGGAGATTTCTATTTACTAGCTTATTATTCTATTCGTTCGACTGAGGGGTAAACAGTCACTCAATTTTATTTTTAGGGCAAAAGACCGATTTCGTGAAATAGCATTCAACCATGGCGTAGTCACGCAAATGTTGAAAAGCATCGATAACTGGAGGAAACTTGATTGAGATACTAACAGTGATCACGTGATTTCAAGTTTGTCCAAGACAGCTGCAATGTAGGTGATATACTGTGTACGATGCTAACACAGGAGATAATACTGATGATACATAATCTGGAAGATTTCAACCAGACAAGATTAGGAAAGTTGTATGACAAAACACATCCCCCTTCCCGAGCTAAAAGAACTGAAAAAACAAATAAAAGTAGACAAAGGAGTGGGACTTTTCATGTTATTGAAAAGTTGTCGTTTGAAGGGCGAGATATGAGACACATCGCACGTTTCCCTCTTACAAGCATTTATCGTTACCTGTTGTATCGTTGCACCCTGAGATGCGGCGTATTGTCAGCTACCGTGCAGAGCTCTAGCAGAATGTAACTACGAGTTGTTATCGCCGACGGGAAAATATTTCCATACCAGGGGAGGAAACTACTACATCCACGGCAGATTATTTACAATCATTCACTCCGCCCAGCCAAACTTATTACACGAAAAATTGATTGTCTTTCTGACACTGCGGTGAGGAGACTCTGGGTCTGTTTTTTTTTCATTGGTTTCTTAATTTGTAAAAGCCTCAGTTTTTCAGTTTCTTCAGTAATTTCCAGTTCGAATGCTGCTGGCGAGTGATAGATTAGACACAGTTTTTTCAACACCTTCTGTCATTGCTTTTTCCCAGTAGCTAAGTTAGAGGTAGTGCGGGTATTGGTGGTGTCATCAACCAAGGCTGTGTCATCGCAAAGAAGAACGCTCTGTACACAGGTGTTACATGCAGTGAAAGAACAGCGTACCCGAGACAAGATTTGAATCCAGAACACCCGATTATCGCTGTGGTCACAAACGCTTACAGGTGTAGTAAAGACTGTGACATGTTGTGTGACGTCAGCGAGGGACAGGAAGTGTCGGTCATTGTTAGGATTTGAACTCAAAAGATATCGTTTGCTTGATTGAAACATGCTTATCTTGTTTCCCTGCAATTTTGAATTTTTTTCTTAGTGATATATATATTAGTATAAAATCAAGACTGTTTGGCTAAAACATGTTTGTTAACATTTTATGTCCAATATCATGTCTGTCAGCTTGTTCTTTACACTGGATCGAGCTGACGTCATCGCTATTAGAGGACGAGAAAAGAGACGCGAATCTTCCAAGTGTAAAGCTTCTCATTAAACACAACATTTCAAAAATGACTATACACACAACTGCATAGTCACTCCCAGATATACCATCCCGGAAATGTAAATAACATTCGAAATATAGACAGATTAAAACTTCAGATATATTATTTCGTTACCGGCCTATTTTGTGCCTCCTGCGAAATTACACACTGAATGGTAAAGAGCAATCAAACACTGAATAAAAAAAAATCTCTTGAAAATTAAAACAGTATACAAACTGTTAGCATTAGAGCGATTGGCGATTGCGTGTTATCCCCAAATTAGGAAGGATTAAACAAAATCTCACTTCAACTTTTTTGAAGTGAAAATTGAAGTGAAAAGAATTCACTCCAATCAAGAGGAAATTTTATTTGTATATTCAAACAATCTCGTGAAATCTAAACTGATAAAGGGTTTCGAGTGTGTACAAAACAGCTTCAAACATTAGGTGGCTTAAAAAAATGGAGTTGGAAAGGGACTTGCAAGGAGAGACCGCACGCAATGGCTGTTGTTCTCCACAAAGACGCCGCCGCTCCGACATCAGTGGAGACGATCGCAGGGCGTCACGAACATGCTAACTGCCAGCGTGACGTAGCCTGCGGACCCTCGATCACCCCGTGACACTCGGTTTGTAATGAGTAGGACTCTTGCTTCACTTCCCCTTCCACCTCCCTTCTGTCCCCTCCCTCATTCCTTCCTGCCACACAAAGTTAACTATCTCTTCCTACTGCTTGTTTTCCACCTCCCCGCTCTCTCTCTCTCCCACTTTTGCAACTCCTTGTTCGTTCTCATCTGTCAAACACTCCACCAGTTACCTTCTAACCCTCATTGACTTATATATTTTCTTTTTTCACAGGGAGTTGCGTTACAGTCCACGTGTGCCTTATAGCTTTCCTATTTTCACTGAACTTATGTCCTCCTCCGATTCGCGAACACAATCGGTTGTTGTTTTTGAAATTTGGTTTCGTTTTTCTATTTTGGGATGAGTGGTAGAAAGGAGGAGAATGAGGACTAGTTCCATGGCTCGTTACTCTGTCGACCCCAACTGCTCATCTCTCGTTGCAGCCAATCAGTGAATCACGGAGCCTGCTATTCGCCAATTACCTGGTTTAATCAACACTGGTAATTGAGTTTCAGCTCTACCTGTGTGCTGCGGCGGACATTACTAGACGAACAGCACAAGCAATGTGCTCTGACCAGCTTTATCTAAAAAGTTCTTTCATTCCCGTCTACAAGAATAAGAAAATACAATGAAAAAAAAATACAAGAGAAAAACAAAAGAATGATAGAAAAAGAAAGAAGATAGGAAGAAAGAATAAGAGAAAGAGGAAACAACAAGAGACAAAAAGCAATAAAAACAAAACAACTTCAGAAATAAGAAAAGCCAACGCTGTCATAACGTGAGATCAACTAGATTTAAGGGGGCATAATATTCCTAGAAACGATAACTCTCCATTTTTAAGCCCACCGACGGATAACATGTCACTCCCAGGTAAACTTCATCTTGTTTGTGGTGTATCAAGATCAGAAAAAAAAAAATACTCGTGACTTCAACAAACCGCTTTGAGGAACAGAAATGTTCTTGATTGTGTTACAATATCTCATGCTTTCTAAGTGATGTGACCTCAAGAAATCGGAGCTGCAGCAACTTCTCTTAGAAGTCTAATATATTATATAATAGTATACGGAATTTGGTTTGTATGTTGGGCAATGGATATTTAATATATCAATACTCTTAAGAGGGTGAAAGAATAAAATGGGTTTTTTTTTCATCTTGATTTGATGAAGACAGATGACGGGCTTTCTTGCTAAAATCATACCAGAAAAAAAATCCAAATTCAAGAAAATCGCAAAAAGTAAATCAATAAATAAAAATCAGATGTCAAGCCAACATCACAAATGGACAGCCCTTCTTTTCTTTCCAGTTTCATAAACATGGGGACTGATCCCAGCAAGTCATTTGGGCGGCAATATAAAAAGACATTCCATGTCGCTCGATTGCCGTAAAGATATTGTACCTTTAACACTCTGACTATTACTGGCAAGAAATTTAGTCATGATACATGAATCATATTGACATTAGAAGACAAGAGGTTAATAAACTGTCTGGTTAACCAATACGGGGAGAGGATATTGTCCATCACGCCATCGATTTCTTGTCTAGTAATTTACACCAGCCTCCCAAGCAGTGTGTCGATACCTCCCAGTTAGCAGCAGCAGCTCGTGCTACCATGGATCCCTTTATAAAATATAAGGTGTTTGATGGAAACGAAACAGTGAGCCTTATCCGTAAGAAAAGATAGGGAAAATAAGGAAACAAAAATGGTGTTAGAAAAGAAAAGCAATCATAAGCAACAAAACAAAATACGCAAATAAAAAATTAAATTAAAGACAGAAAGAAAAAGAGAAAAAATGGCAAAAGGATGAGGAAAAAAGTACATAAAAGAAAGAAAGAAAAAGTAAAGGGAGGAAAAGGATTATAAAGGAAGAAAAAGTGGTGTAGAAATTTGAAAATTGAGGATGTGTTTTAGATATCTTGATCCTCAGTCAACAATAACATCTCTCTATCCCAGTTATTTAAAGATCCTGCAATTCAATTGCCTGCAGAAAGTTTTTCATCCTGATGTAAGCCAGCATTTGAGGGGTTCTTACTGAAGTAGGGTATGCTGATCATAAACAGAAACTGCAAGACAAGAAACACTGATTTAAAAAAAAGGGCTATCTTTACTTCTCCGAACTCAATAATAATTTCATAGAGCTGCGATGGGAGAATGGGTCCGGCAGATTTTGACTACATGGTATGAGCGCGCCTTACTTCTATATACAGCGCTGTTTACCCCGGGTACAAGACAATTTTAGCTTCCTATTTAGCACAGGACAGGGAATAAATTGGACAAAGTAGATGGACTGAATAGATTACTACGCTTTATTTCCCAAATTTTGGGCGTGTTATGTTTATTTTTGTTAAATTGTCCAACTGATTTATCCTCTTTTTTAGAGCATAGGTGTGTGTGTGTTGCTGCTGTTGCTGCTAGGGAGTGGGGAGAGATGAACTTGTTATCTTATTTGCGAATTATCACATAAAAGGCCACGAGGCTGTGATTCTTTCGTTTCTCTGCAGTTCCCAACTTTTACTTCCTGTTGTTACGGGAACGAGGTTTGACCACGAGCAATGCCAGACTCTGCCCCACCCATCTTTTGCAAGATCCGTGTAAACTGTGATGCTGGTACACTTGGTATATCTACATGAGTGCTACCTATGTTTTTCTGCAGTCACGTTAATGAACGAAACGAGTGAATGTCTTTTACAAACAACTTTGTTTCATGCACTTGACTGCAAACAGAAAGTCGCTGGTTCGAGATCCGCTAGGCCGAGTACTGTAAAACTTCGCCTGAATACCCAAGAAGATTTATCAACTAAGGAAATGAAGGAGAATGTTCTACAAGCCACACCTTAGACATGAAGAGCTATTGCTCATCAAAGACATTTTTCCCCATTTTCCTAGCCATAAACTCTGACAGAAGTTGGTGGTGGAGGGGGCAGGGCTGGAAGGAGGGTAGTGTGGGGGACTGCCAACAACTGTTAGTAAAACACATTTATAAAGCAGTAAGTCTAGGAATTAACGGCAAAGCTCGTGTTGCTTTCGCTTTTCTTGCGGTATTCTGAGATGCAAACTGGAGAATAGTAATATTTACCAAGCTAAAGGGAGATAAACAACCATCCATTTAGAGTTAACACCCTTAAGGTACAGCGTCGGCATGTGTCGGGATCGTGCAGGGGCTGCGAGTCGGAGGAACGTTTGTTGAAATGTACCGAGTTACAAAGAAAACGAAACAGAAATGCGCAGTTCCATAATACTCGTGTTTCCAGAGGTTTATTTAAATCTTCAGTATACAAACACGGAACTCTTTTTCTCTCAAGAGATACGTTACGCATGCGCTGTTCGGGTATTTAAAAAAAATGTTTAAAAAAAAAACCCACCTTTTATGTGAGTTAGAAAACGCTTTCTCTCTCACACACACACCTTTAGTATTATACTATATATTAATAACGACAGAAAATATTTTGATGCGGTGAATGAAGAGAACGAACATACTGATTAAAAAAAAAATTTAAACAAACTTTTTGGCGTCTTTTCTATTCAGCTAATTGAGTCGTCAGTACAATCAGGGACACTCAGTGGATGCTAGAGCTTTTGAAGAGTCTCTCGTCTGAAGATGAGCAAAGTACCAGACGGGTAGGCAGGTGAGCAACTACTTCAGCAGTGTCACTGGGGAAAGGGTGAGAAGGAAGAGAGATAGAGAAAAACAAAATGCGAATTTAAAAAACATTAGCAATAGAACATTTAAAAATGTCTCTTAAACCGCACCAACAGAAACTCAGCTCGCTATAAAAAGATAAAAGACTGGGAGGAGAGGGTGATTAGGGAGGGAGGGCATTACCTGCGCGCTAACTGTCCTTTGTTCTTGCTGTGATTGGTTGATTGTCGAGGTCCCTGGGCAGACAAGCCAAACACGCGCCGTGGGGGCGCACCTGAAGGACGTCGACCGTCAGGTAAGGACTAGGGTCACAGGTAAGAAGTGACCCACAACGCAAGGCTAAGGTCGAAGAATCTCATCTCTTGCCATGCAAGCAGCAACATTTAGATAGCGAACAAACTCCGTGTCTGTGTTTATTGTGACATTTGTTTCCCAGACTCGTCCTTGCCAAATGCCACAGCAAGTGCGCGCATGCACTTTCGCATCGGAAAAAATGCAAATGAGAGGGTGTGGGTGGGATGGGGGCAACAGCAACACACTGAGCACTTGAAACATGCGGTGAATCAGGGGTTTTCCCACAGTTAATCGACTGTCAGGTTTATGTTGCTGAAATTTCACCGACCTTTCTTTAACGGTTACCCGCAGTGTTGACAAAACCTTGAAAGCTACCTTCCCATTGCTTCCTTCCGAGATCATCAAACTGCCACTGTTGTATCCCTTTGAATTCGTGCACGCTCTTAAGCTGCGAGGCAAAATAAGACGGCTCTGTCCTGTACCTCCACTTGCAAGGTCTCAACAGTTTAGTGATGGAGTATGTGGACTACATAATCTGTGTGAAAACAAGCAAGGACAATGTAATGACTTACGTGGCTGTATTTTAAACCAATGGGCACTAAAAATAAGAAATAACAATAAAAATAAAAATAAAATAAAATTCTATCAGAACAACAAATTTCTTTCTGTAAACTTCGAAACAATGTAAGTGAAAAACACACTGCAACAGGGAGGGACGAACTACTCTGTAAGGGGGAAGATGTGGAGGGAGAAGAGGACAAACCTGCAGTTTTGTAAAGTTTGAGACTGGTCTGTCTCACATGTCGTGACGAGGTCGTGGAAAGAAAGTATGAATGATCTACCCGACTTAAAATGGGATTGCATGATATCATTTGTTATTCTTGCATACTGGGCACAGTTTTCAGCACCCAGCGCCGCCTAGTGTTGGGGAAGAAAGCTGAGGTCGATACCCGCTTCTCTTCAAGTCTAGCCACGTCATGGGAGATCAAGGGAGACCACTCTAACTCACTATCGCCCCCTGGATGTAAAAGCAAAGAGTAGGATTGTGTTTATTACGTGTGCTAAGTGTTTATCAGACACGATTAAAAAAAAATTACAATCTATAATTCTTTCTTGGAAATTGCAAATGGTAGTAATCGATCAGCAGAAGCAGAATAATTAGTTTCTTTTCTACTTACTCAGCTTTTTTTTTTAACGTGTCACATGATGTTAATCATTATTAAAAATAATGTCTTATTATATGGGAATTCGGAGATGGTCGAGGAGTGCTGCTGATTCTTGGCGTGAAAAGAAAAAGTTGTAATTATTCTAGATGGTTTCAGTTTAAGTATTTGAACTGCGGCTTACTGATATCTGTGCTGATGCTTTTCAATTAAAATGAAAGAAAATGATTATTAGGATTGGTGTTGAGAACTTGGCGTCTACAGCGCATTCAGACCAAGATGGGAGAGAGTGGAGGCTCTATTGTGGAGAACAGCAATGTATATTGTTGATACCAAAATGCTACCAGAACCTTGACCTGATAGTCTTACACTTGTAAAAAATTAAAAATAATTTGAAGCTTCTGCTATAGAACTCTCATGAGGTTTGGGAGGTTGTAGATGTAGATAGAAGACAATGATGATGATGGATAAGAAAATAAACAGGTATGCCATGGACCACGCGCTGACATTCTATACTGTGCAATCTGCTACAAGTTTTAAACTAAAATAAACAACAGCTTGCTTGTAAAATGTGCTAGCACAAGACGTGCATTTTATTGATATTATGCCTTGAAACTGAATGATGGGTGGCTTTCCAAACATTCACCCCGTGACACCAATGAAAAAAAAAAAAAAGCTTTGCAAACAGCAACCTAATTTGCCATTTCACACAGTTTCATTTCTCAGAAAGATCAGGTAACACGGCAAAAGAAAAAAGGCCGCATTCTGCCAGTTCTTTTCCCTCTTCCCTCTCTCCTGTGTGTAAAAATGTACAATAATGAATGCACTCAAACAAACAAGTGCTTTGTTACTGTCACACCAGAATGGGAGGGGGGCACATGTGGAAAGAATGAAAGGTGTACATGGGAACTAAGGTAATAAGCATTAATAATAATAATCATCATAATCATTATTATTTATAGTTGGGACATTAATAGCAGCATTTGTACCAGAAGAGGAGAAGAATGTCAACGAATTATTTTCATTCATTCCTTATGATGGGCACAAAATTAGCTCACCATGTTCATTATGTTGTCGAAAGATATTTCAGGGTTTTCAGACAGCACCGTGAATAAACGACAGATTTTTTTTTTTCACACAAAAAATATTTAAAACATTAACTCTCCCAAGTGCAAGAGGCAATAAAATAGCAATGGAAGATTATAACAAACTACACACTGCATAAAAAGTAAACTTTTACACAATGACTTTCTTTTCATTCCCAACAATAAAATGATTAAGCAGCGGTAATCTGGTGACCATAAAAAAATTAACCTGCCGCGGGCCTAGATTTTAAAAAATGTGACAAGATGATAGTAGTAATTTAATAATAAAACAAAACATAGTAACATTAGTAATTAGATAATAATTATTTAAAATTTATCTGCGCTTCGTCACAATTATCATAATCCTACTATCATCCTAATTTAGAAACAGCGGGTTTTCAAGATTGCCACAATAAAATAAAATGAGAGAAAATACATTTAGTTATCAGAACCTTCTCTAAGTTATCTGCTACAGCTCAACTAAACAAAGAGAAAGCTTAGCTCCTTTCACAAAGAGGCAAAGTTAATTAATTTTTATATGTCTCGTGTCTTTATGTGGAATAAATTAAAGTAGAAATAATTGTTCAAGCAATAGACGACTATTAAAAATAATCCTAAAAACACAATGTTTTACAGGAATTTTAATAACAATTGTTGAGTTAACCATCCTCATGCAAATGTAACACGGAAATCACTGAATAATTAGTCGTGGTTAACATAAAAATGAGATGAGAGCCATTATGCAATCGATATAAATTTTGTGGATGTTTGCCAGTGGACCTAAAAATCACATTTTAGAGACGATCCTCATTATAAATGCTAGCATTACAACAAAGAAAAATTTATTATATGTCGTGGTTTCACTATAATGAAGTGAAACGGTGTTTGGGCAACGGTAATGAGAGAAACATTTACCGCCATCAGACGACAGTGAAACCATTCCGACGACCCGTGAGTTTTTTTTTTTTTTTTTACGAGTGTATAAAACTCCAGAACATTTCAGAGAGCACACACACACACCTTTTGCATCCACACACACACACTCTTTTTTATCTTACTTGCGAATCTACAATATTACTTATAACTAAGCTGGAAACATGTAGATTGCAATAACTTTTCACTACACACTGTAGGCAGATTTATATATTTTTTTACTTATTTATTTTTTTTTTTTTTTAGTCGTCCACCTGGTTAGAGTCGTTGTAGGATCAACAGATTCGCTGCACAGTGTCGGTAGAACCTACCAAGTGACATCGAAGCTCACATAAACACACTAGAGGGGAAAAAACCCACATCACTAGAGACTACACTGTTTGATGGGTATGGTGTTCCTTTGAGTTCCAGAAATATTCACTGGGGCACAAATATTTTGAGAGAAATTTGTAGCATGTGCCAGACCTTCGTCAGTTTTTTTTCCACATCACTGGATAATTTAATGTCAACACAAGCACATTTTTTAACATTCATTTTTTTGTTACATCAAAGCCTCACAAAATATCGATGTGGCCATTGAGTGGTTCACTGTAGCGAGTGGATAACTGTACATATTTGATCTGGTTCTGTTGAAGTCAGACGCACTCACACACATCAACAAAACAAAAATAATAATAATGAAAAGAAAACTGTACACATTGCCTGGTTGTACTGAACGGCACTGTAAGTTAGGGCATAAATGTACACATTGTGTGGTATTGTTGACTCGCACTGTAAATCTTGTTTACATTACTCACTGAACCTGTCAGTAAGTAGTAATGGTGATAAAAAAAAATGAGAAAAAAATAACTAAGGGAAGAAAAAGTCGTTTTGACGGCTACCTGCTGCAGTCTCTGCTGTGAAGTTCTGCGGTCACTGGCATTGCCATGACAGACAGGTGAGCGGGGTGGGGACTGTGATGGTGATAGCCCCTACCCGCTTGGAGAGGAGGGTACATGTGAAATTCGCTCAACGCCGACGGCAGGCACCCTCCCGCGGACACCAGCGAAGAGGCGGAGGTCGACGACGAGGAAGAGGATGTTGAAATGGAAGAAGAAGAGGCAGACGACAAAGACGCCAGCGCCGCGGCCGAGGAGGACTGGAGGAACAAGGGAGAGAAGGCGTGCGAGGTCGGGGTCGCCTGCGCACCTCTGTCGCGCACCTGGAGACCTCCCCTACCCACCGTCGTCAGGGTCGCGGGGCTGAGGGCAGACGTTGACGACGACAACGCCACCAACGTTAGCGGTGACACTGGCTTAGTGGCGTGTGGCGTCTGGCGGGATGGGGAGGTGGGAGACCCAGGCACCGGAGTGACCGGAAGTGACTTCCTGACCTCGTCCATACCTTTCTTCCTGGCTTCCGCCTGGAGGTCCGTTGCGCCACCACCGTTGCCGTTGCCAGCCAGAAGTTTCTCGACGGAGAAGTTGAGCGCCTTCGCTGACAGCTTGGGTACGGCAGAAGCCGCGGCTGCCAAGTGTTCTGCGTAGGCTGCCGCATATTCTGGATACATCATCACAGACGCAGCGGGGTTAGCAGCACCCCGGGTGGCGGGCATGTGGCTAAGATAGCTTACAGGATTGGCCGCATGTGGCCAGGTGGTTAGTCCAGCTGCTGCAGCAGCAGCTGCGACCGCGTTGACGGATGCCGCCGCAGCGGTCAGTTTGGTAGGGTAGAAGCCAGGGTGGGGTAGAGCGGTATACGGGTGGAAGCGGCTCATTGGATGATGACTAGGATACAGTCCCCCAGCGGACAGACTTCCGGCCAAGGCGTAGCGAGAGTATGCGGACGCCATGGGAGACCCACCCATCCAGAGGTGAGACCACTTAGTGCGGACAACAGACTTGGGCCGACGACCGAGTTTGTTTCCCCTGATGACCACGTCATCGCAAGCCGGGTCCAGCATCCAATAGTTCCCCTTCCCCGGATCGTCGTAGTGGCGAGGGACCTTGATGAAGCACTTGTTAAGGCTGAGGTTGTGGCGAATGGAGTTCTGCCAGCCCTGCTTGTTGCCCTTGTAGTAAGGGAAGTTCTTCATGATGAACTCGTAGATCTGGCTGAGGGCCATGCGCTGCTCCGGGCTGCTGCGGATGGCCATCATGATGAGGGCGTTGTAGCTGTACGGGGGCTTCTCGGGACCTTTGTCCTCATCTTTCCCGTCTTTGTCTTTCTTGTCGTCCCCTGCCTCCATCTGTCCTTCCTCGCTGTCGTCTCTTTTGTCCTTCTTCTCCCCTTCCGCATCGTCGTCAGGGTGCAGCTCGGTGTCCGTGAACCCTTCTGATGCAACATCATGGCAACTGACGTTCGCCTCCGACTCCAGCGCGGCGTCATTTGACGGCGACTCGGCGTAATGACACGCGCTGGCGTCCAGGTGAGGCGTCGCTCTGTAGTGGTTGCCATGGTTACGAGACGACGCTGGAAACCCATCGCTTTCGTCCTCCAAGCTGGGCGACAGGGCATCCTCGTCGCTGTCGTCGGCAGGGGATCTTTCTCTCCGCTCATCAAGCAAATCGCGGCCTCGTGCGCGGCGCTGCGGGGACCCAGGCCATGGTCAGGACTGACTGCTGTAACTCTTGTCATCTTCGTCATCGTTACCGACAATGTCGACCTCGCTTTCATCCGCGTCTTCCTCGTAGTCCTGCCCCAACATGCTGCTGATGCTAAACGGGAGTCGAGGCTTTGGGTGCTTGATGAGCCCTTGAAGATGAACCATTATCTTTTAGGTTACTGTCCGAGTCTTCAACACAGGGTAATAAACAAGGAAGATTGCTTTCAGGGTTTTTTTTTTTTTTCTCTCTCTCTCTCTGGCTAATACGCGGTGAGGGTTAGCCAGCGCTCGTCAGGATAATCCATTCACTTTCTCCAGTCCTCGCCAGTCTTTTTCTCTGCTGTCACTGAACTTGAAGGCAGTCGACCAAGTTGGAGAGAAAGAGAGTTGCAGGTCGTTGGTTGACACTGTAATCCACACGCCAGCTGTCAACGAGGCCTAACGGTCGTTGTCCCGAACTGACATGTCGCCTTCGGATGTGTCCACAAGACAAAACAACTCCATCCACGATCACAGGCCCAACACACTCAGCGGGACAAGATGAAGGCAAGGTATGCCGATGGTCGTCTACCCGTTTGACTAGCGGCTGCTAATACATATGGCGAGGTGTTTCGCACCTTCCTGTTTCTACAAAGCGCGAGGGCAGCGCGTGATACACAGCAAATAACATGCCACGGACGTCTCTCTCCGGCTTGCCTCCGCCTTCCTCCACTCGCGCGCGTCAATCAACTCGTCTGGCCCGGCCCCCTTCAGCCAATCAAATGAGAGCTCCGTTCCGCGTCGTCAGCGCGCTGAGCTGGTGGGCGGAGCTGCCAGTCACCTCGTGAGGAAGTCACGAGTGTTGCGTGACACGCCTCTTGTTCAGCGCGTTTTCTCGGCCGAGCAACGGCTCTGCGTGTGCGCGTGTGTTATGCGATGGGGGTCTGTATCCTATGCGATGGGGTCTGTATGCTAGTTCTCCACCCCCATCTGCACAGAACCGTTTCACAGCGGCGCCCGATTATTACTTGAAAATCCCAGCCACCCTGCCACTGACGAGGGACTAACTCCTCTTGTCAGCGCACGAGACTTTGCTCTGTGTAAGTAGGATGTGTACAGGACACAACCAAACATCGGACAAACAACAACATTCTGTCACTGACAGTATGTAAATTTATAGATTTCTCTACACCATTATTTGTATTTGCCAAGCACAACATGTCTAGTTCTTGTTGTGGTAACCTAATATTTACTGTCTTTGCATAATATTTATATTAGGTATATACTAATTAAGTATAATCTGTAATTTTGAAGACTGCGCTACGAATAGTTTAAAATACGATAATTATCTAAGAGTTATTTTGTACTTTTTTCCTTGACTAGTCAGGGTTATCCCCCATCCCGTCCTATAGAATATAATTAATTTTCATCAACTCATCCTAATCTAGTCCGTATACTCTCAATGAGAGTCTTTAAATACAATTAGCAACAGGTAGAAGAACAGCGTGTATGGGATCGCTAAAGAAGTTGCAAAGTTGCACAAGAATTAATTAAAGTATATTAAAAACAGTAGCTTGAGTCTTACTAATGCCAGCTCCCAGGGATGCCAGACACAGTCTGCTCGCTCTACAGTTCTATTCAACACAATGAAAACGCTGCCAGCAGCAAAGGATTGCAGTCTGCAGTCTGACCACACACCACGCTGCTGTCACTCAACATCCTCGCCGAGATTGATCCCACGGACCAGGTGCACAGAGCTAAAAGTGTTCATGTGTTATATTTTACCTGACAACCAGGCTTAGAGTCCACCAGCAGAGACTGAGGACCGACCATAGGACGTGACACTCAAACATCCAACGCCCTGTGTTATCTATGTCCAGACTCTCTGTCCAAAGATCACTCGGTGATGATGTCATGTGGGAGGATACCCTGTTCCACATCTTTGGAACTTAGCAATCACTTGATGGTCCCAATACAGGAACTTCATTCTTCTTTAAGATTTAATTGAATGTTATATTACAGCTTCTGTAATTTTGCAGTTAGTGCTGCAGCATAATAGTGATTTTTTTCTAATAGGTTCTTTCACTTCAAAGTTTGTTTTCCTATATAGTTTGACTTCAAGACTTCGTTACTACTGAACTTACACTTCCTGTTGAGATAAGGTCTAGGTCCTCTAGGTCCTCTAGGACATTGTCGTGAAGGCTTCACGTTTAGTGACTACTCCTGAAGCATGTATACTGCCAGGACACAAAACGAACTAAACACTCAGTTATTTAATTAATTAAGATGGCACAAACATGCAGCCCGTTAGGACAGGTGCACCTTCTCACCTGCGTGGTTCGTCTCAACGCCAGCTGGGTCGCGTTACGTCACATTCCTGCCCCACACAGACAGACCCACACGCCCACGTGCGTACCATGAATATGAAACTTTCTTGACCTTCTGCGGTGGTGGTTACAGGTGTAGTGGACATGGATGTTGTGGTAGTTGAGGTGGTCGTTGACGGTTCCGAATCTTGTCGCTAAAGCGCAACAGGCTCTTTCAAGGCATCAGCAGCATCCAGTGCTAGTGGAACTAGATAACACTAATAACGATGACATTTCTTTTATTCATTTCTACCCTATCTGCCAGTCCTAGTTGTTGGAAGACAGGATGGACCCGTGCATGACACAACTCGCTACAGAAGTCTGTCTAGAGCGGAAGTAACCAAGTCCTGCAGGTGTGGGCAACGACTCTAATGTGGAAAACGATGAAACAATGATGCTGACAGAAAAAGAAGATGCTGCTGCTGATGATGATGATGCATACACCAAGCTGTTAATTATAAGTTTAAAACTTAAGACATTCAGCAGAAAATGTAATGAAATAATTCAGGGCTATAGTGCCAGACAATATTGAGGCATCAACAGTAAAAATAGTCATGTCCCAGCTAATTGTCTGCACTCAATACGTAACTGGCTATCACGTTATTTTCCTTTGCTATAATCCATATACAAGGAAAAAAAAAAAAAAAAAAATAGAAAATTCCCGCGGAATTTCAGATTTTGAAAAGTAAATGTGTAAAATGTAAATACTTTGTAATGGAACAAAACCAGTAATGCTTGAATGTTGCGAACATATGACAACAGTGACTGTGAAAGAATTTGCTGAATAAAGTGACAGAAATGAAAACAAAAACATTTAGTGAGGGAAAGGTGAAAGAAAAACGTTTCAAAGGTGTTTTAGCCAAAAGAAAAAAAAAAAAACTCGATACAGTGCTATTAGTCATAAAAGTACAAACACTATCCAGAAAATTGTGTGGGCCATGAGTCACCATGGAAATGAAAACCACATACTGTTAAAGTGTTTTTTTCATTCTTCTCTTTTGGTGCTTTGTTCTTTGTCTCATCAGTCATGATTTTTACAACTGATATAAATGTCAGCACTGATATAACTTGACACAATGTTCTCATTTAGTTTCTGATAAAGTGCAAGAGCAGACATAATACTGGTACTTCCATGTCTTTGTCTGGTATTTTGGTTTATGAACAACGACATTCCTCAGGCTCATGTACGACTTGGACTATGCAGAATTCAAGATTATTCTTCCATGTTAGGAAAAAAAGTAAGACCTTACAAGCCATTCGAAACCTCGTCTGACCGCTGAGCATGATGATGATGATGATGATGTTTATTTTTATTATTATTATTATCTAGCTCAAAGCACTTCACAAAAGTAGGAACACAGAAATAATGGAATCTTCAATGTCAATAAAGTTTTGAGCGGAAAATAGTGAAGTTATTACGAAGTATGTACGAAAGCCAATATTTGGCACAGTGGCATGACTGTCTCAGACAGAAGTATCGTTTGTGTCCGCCTGTCAATAAAAATGCGCGAGCCTACCCGCGCTAATGCGAACTGATTCCGCCGGAACTCCTCCTGCCTCCTCCTTACCCACGTCCACTAAAGTAACTACGTGGGTGGCTGAGCGATGGCGAGACCGGGGTGACTGTATTTTACGGCCTCACGTAAACTGGTCAGCCCCGGGCCTGGAACTCCGCGCCTTCCACATGACTTCCGGGGAAGAGTTTCATTGCAGACCCCTACCGGAAGTAAACACCTCCCGCTACTGAGAAATGCTAAACAAACGGACATGGGCGTGTTCCTGTCTGGCACGGACCATGAGAAGACACACTGCTCGCTTGACGAGCACAATAAACATCCTCGACATTTGTGGCAAAGACAGCGGGGCTGGACATGGCTTAGTCTAACAGACAGATATCATTATAACACGGTCGAAAGACTCCAAGAAGTAAATTTTCTTAGAAGTTTTATTGTTTTGTTCCAGGAGTTGTGTTTCCTAAACTACGGATGAGAGAATAAAAAAAAAAGCTATTTATCGTTTGTTCACAAGTCTCTCTTTCACACCACAGACAAAAACACAAAATTATGTGGTTGGAGATCGATTTCAATGTGTTTTAAAATTTTTTCAATATCATTTTTCAAAATGAAACATTCTGTTAAAGTTTATATCATTAGTTCAGCCTCTTTTTTGTTTACCAAATAATGTCTGTTTATTTAGTAAGACCTTGTCAGTGGAAGCAATGCTGTTTCGAACTACAGCAACAGCAACAGAAAGGTATTCACATCTTGTCTTGCTAACCGATGTCAGGTTGGATAGAGTTAGCTACCTTGTGCAGACCCGGAGGAGGGTGACATTCCCACACAAACTGCATTTTCAGCTCACAGGGAGGTTTATAAATGTTTACCGTTTGGCACAAGAGCCCATGGGTCTCCTTCTATAAATGAAGAGCCATTAAAAAAAAAAATCGCCAGGTTAACTTTCTGATTTTTTCCCAGATTTCCAGCTGCGTCACTCGCCCTGCCGCCTGCGGTGGTCCTGGGCTGTCAAAGTCAGAAATTAATTAGTGCAAGTGCAAAGTGAACTCTCGCTACTTTCGATTCGCCGGCACGTGTTCATGGAGGCAAGAGTCACGTGTACAGTGGACGAAAGTCAGAAAATGACTGTATGGAGACTCAGTATCATCAAGAGGCTGATCAAGATCAAGAAATGTGGTGAGAAGAAGATGAAGATGATGATGATGACGATGATATTACATAGCTTGTTCTTGTCCGGACACACTTGAAACTTCGCCACAATCACATGAGAAGGATAGAGTGGATAGACAACACAATCCATAATGAGTTCACAATTAAGTCCATAATAAGCTGGCACATAATGAGTCATCGCAGTTTTAGTTTCTAAATATCCACTGTTAATCCCTATTTGTTAACGGACATGCCTTTCTCCTGCTTTTTCTTGACAATTTCTAGAAGTTAGTAGGCATAGGCACCTGATCACGTGGTCAGCCGAGTGCTCACCTTATGAGGTCACAATGGTACCCTGGACTGGCTACCCAAAGCCAAAGAGCACTAAATAATCGAACTCCATTATCATCCACATACGTCCGCTGTTCCCTCTTGTCAAATACATCTACACACTCCATGTAGGATACAAAGCAGAAGGAAGAGAAGGAGAACAACAGCACCAACAGCAGAAGCAACATAACAAGACAAAAATATACAGGAGAAAAAAAAAGTTCACGAAAATAGGGTTAAATCAACAACCGATAAAGAAGTTTCACAGCTTTTTCTTCAAAGACAGATTGGGAGAGAGGGGAAGTGCTTTTCCGAATAAAGAGCGGCATCAAATAGTGATCGACACTAAAGTTGATCTCTCGGGCGAGTTCTGTAAAACATTTGTCAAGCTTAGCACCGACGCAGCAACGCCATGCCCATGCGCAAAGCTTTACCCGGATGTGAAAGCACGGATGAACCGACCGCTTTACAGCCCCACTCCACCGTTCGATATCAGATGAGAAACAAGCGACGATAGGAATGTATTGATCACTGAACGCTCGTAAGAAAAGCTCGGACGACGTGGCCGCTGAAAAGTCGATGGTGTGATGGGCCTCTGGCTTTTGATCTGTCGCCTCCGCTCCCTTCTTGTTACGCAGTCCGCAAATCCTCGGGAAAGACTCCAGCGAGAAACGTAACCCCCGTAACGACTGCAGGCGCCAAGAGAGAAAGACAGAAAGAAAAAAAAAAAGATGGGTCGAGGCGTTGACACACTTTCGATCGGCATCGACGAGGGTTGTTTGCTTCTGGTGGACAACTCTTGCTGGCTCAGTACTTGTCAGCCAGGCTCCCATTACGTGCGGGTGGAGAGAGGCCCCCCGCGTTCTTAATACGCCATATTGTCGCCGACTACAGGCAGTTTGGTCAATACCAGATTAAAGGACACCTCGGGTAGTCCGACAATCGAACGTCAAGAAGGCGTGATTATATTTAGCAATATGCTTACAGGAGTGAGAGCGCGTGTCTTCCGACAAGAGACTCGGGTAGCAAATGAGCTCAGGAACCACCAGCGCGAGCCCCGCCGCGCGTTTATGGTTTGGGCCCTCTTGTCCGGAACTTCCGGAAGTAGAGACCCCGCTCAGAGCTTGTCAACAAGCGTGATCAGGCCTGACAATTACTACCTACTGCCCAGGCTCGCCATGACAATTAACACAGGAGCTTCTGTCGACAGTTTTACGACTTTTAATTGATAATTTGTAGACAGGGCCAGCAAGAAGGCTTGACTCGAGCACCCTGCTCGGACGCCTTTTCCCTTTCTGCCTTGTCCGGGCTAATTGAGTTCTCATTAGCGCTTTCACTGCTCCTGCGCGCGCACGCGCTGCTAATGACTGTAGGGCGGGGGAAGGGTGCTTGTTAGACCCTGGTGTAGCTGAGGTCATGCTGCGGGTTGAGGAAAGTGGCGACACTCTCACCCTCCTCAAACGGCGTGCTGGGCATCTAGGGTCGCCGAAAGTGAAAACTAAGGAATTATTACTCAATTTCCACCTTGGTCTACATTATATGTTCCGTTACTTGGTTTGTTAGTTTGTTCGTTCCTTCGTTCGTTTGTTTGCTTGTTCGTTTGTTTGTTTGCTTGTTCGTTTTGTTTGTTTGTTTGTTCGTTTGTTTGTTAGTTTTTTTGGTTGTTTGTTTATTTGTTTGTGTTTATTTGTCCGTTTGTTCGTAGACCAAACTATTCTGTCCCAAACTTGTGTACAGTGCTTATGTCCATGACACTTCAAAGGCACTAGTTACCTATTTTGTCTAGAAGATAGCTGTATAATAGTACACTGTGCAGAAAAGGTCACAATACAGAGAAACACGAGGACAATAGCGGACAATAAAAGACAGTAATAGCAGACTCAGTGAAGAATGTTTACAACAGTAGACACACTACAGGACATTAGCTATAGCTTTCACCATAAACATGAAGTAGAAATGTTTATATTGTGAAGGATACAATTAAATGGAAAGCAGGGATCACTTATATTCATATCCATTGACAGGTTGTGACATCACAGGTCTGACATCTAACTAACCTTTCAATAATACTTTTATTAATGGGTTAGAGTTCATATCAATGCTAAGTTTAGAGCGTTCCTAGAATGGAAACGCTGCAAAGAAGAGATGAATTGTCAGGATCTTTGGCGAAGTAGAAACAAAGGAAGAACTTTTTGACACTTTGTACCTGTGCCGAGACTTCAGCTACTTCTACAATAACATGGTCCCACGTCCCTCCAACCTCAAACCCCCTTCTCCCCTTGTCTGATGTAACCGATTTTAATTTCAAAGTTTTTAATATCCTTGGGAGGATTACTCTTAGAGCCCGAGTTAACTCCTAGTTCTCCTAATGTCTAAGATCCGAAGAATTTCAGTCATCTTAATATCTGCAATATGCGGAAGACCCAAAGACTGAGAGTGTAAAAAGTGGACCACCTTCTTGCCTTCCATGAACCTATTATGACGACATTAGACAAGTACAGAACTGATTTTAACGCCTCATATTTTCTTCCATTTCTGTCATCTTCGGCACAATCGATTTTGAAGAATTTTCTTTTAGGGAGGAGGGAGATTGAGCAAGAGTAGCATTACACCTGTGGACACGGCGTTCGGATGCCAGCGCCGCTGAGCGGCAAAAACAACAGCAAGGCACGAGAGTGTCTCTAGGGGAGATAAATCAAAACTAGCGACGCGGCTCCCACGTCAGACGGCGGTAATAAGGATTTGAGGCCAGAGCCTGCCCGCCCGCACAGTTCCTTCCCTGGATATGACAAACTTCGCGGCCAAGGGAGGCAAATGCCTCGGCGACGGCCTCATTACAGGTCACGAAATCCCCCGAGATTTCCTACATGCGATCTGTCGCAACAATTATGAGCTGTTTGCGAAATTTCTTCAGATTTTCTTGTCGGTGCTGTTCTTGCAGCCAGTAGTAGATAACACGCGCGTGTGTGTGTGTGTGTGACTGCGTTGGCGTGACTGCGTTGGTGTCCTCATGCATGTGTGTTTGTGTGAGTGTGTATGTATGTGAGCGTGTATGTTTGCTCATGTATGCGAGTGTGTGTGAGCCTGTATGTGTGTGCATGTATGCATATGTGCGTGAGCGTGTATGTGTGTGCATGTATGCATATGTGTGTGTGTGCATTACCGTTGAACGTCCTTCGTGCAGAGTTGATCATTTCCTCCTGTTCCATCTCCAAACATGGAGTACTAAGAGTGTGATGGGATACTTACAAGCAGAGAGACTTTCTGGGATATCGAAACAATCTGTATATATTGAATATTTACATTTATATTTAATAATAAATAATAATAATAATATAAATATATATTTAAATCCCTTTAATTTGTAGTCGAGATAGAGCAAAATGTACCGAGTACAGTTCAAAATAAATTTACTGCCCCTCTTTTTTTTCAGGTGTTCTCACAAGGAGTATCCTCCTTTTTATTGCTATTCAATTAAATATTAAAAGATTATGAAAACGGATAATGGCTAAAGAAACTCGGAGGAAAGTAGGACTTTCGTTATAGATATATTAGTTTTCTAGACTGGATTGAAAATATGTGAAACATCGTTATAAAAATAACCTCTCGGAAACTGCTTATGTTTGTCGAGGCACAAACGGCAACGAACTCGTCTTTGTGGCGTAAGGATGTTGTCTCGTTGGGTGATTTCTCAGAAGAAGCAGATTTTATATTTAAAATAAAACTAAAGAAAGAAAAAGAGAGAGAAATAGCGAGAGTGCAAGGATGCTATTAATTTTTTCTATTAAATGTTTACGGACTACTTCACGCTGGGTTGTCGGTACAGCAGCTGATAATGTTGATGCCGTCGTCGTGGCTGAAGCACGGTGTAGGGTCTGTGAGTCAGATGTCGTCTGCTGAGAAGGGGAAGCAACTCCAAGACGTCGACGTGTCCACGACGACTGAAGCCGCACGCTTCCTTTGTCAACAGTGGGAAGGGTGGAAGGGGAGCTCTCAGGGTTTGGGGGAAGGGGGGCAACGTGAAGGGTTGTCAGCCCCTGCCCGCTCTAGGAGGCGCCACTGACAGCGCGCACGTGCTGCACGTGCATCAGCCTCCACGTGACCGGCACACGTCCGTTAAAACGCACCCGCCGGAAGTTTTTCTCCCGGCCCCTGAATCTTTTTATGAGATAATGATTAGGACACTATTAATACGCTTCACAGCCCCCAATGATTGGATTACAACTCCTCGCTTGTTCATTCGTGATAATTGAGGAAAACCCCGTTATTTCGCGAACCTCAGCCGCCACGCGAATCAACGCTAAACGGGATTCTCATTTTGAGTTGTGTAACCTTTTCATTTCCGCTTCTTGTTCGACAAAGCAGAAGGCGAGCTGTCGCCACGCAACGGTCGTGAGCGTCCATCTTGTCTCAAGTAAGTGCGGCTCCGGTTGCAGCTCCAGCAGGCACCTGGCGGTCCCGCTACAGTCCCGTCAGACCACGAGAGATTTTGCGAAAACTAACGACGGAGCGCTAATGGGTTAACTGTGAGGAGCTGAGAGATAAACTATGCAGGCGGCACAACGTACACAAAATGGCACGAGCAAGAATCAAGGCGAGAGGAGGAGGAAAATAGGGTCCTATGAAAGTGAAAGGACGGTTAGTGACGTGGAATGTGCATGACGAAGTCCTGTGAAACAAACGAAGCAAGACAAACAAATGAAATCCTAAGACAGTATTCATGCGATCATTGGCCTCAACGGATGCCACGAAATGGTAGAGAACCGAAAAAATTGGTGGTTATATCGTCCAGTGTCCATTGATCAGTGGTTAATCGCTGAGTGGTGAGGATGATGACGACGACGATGACGACGACAACGACGACCCTGCTGAATAAGACAACGATCGTTTTGCTGCAGGACCAGTGAAATAAATATAATACTTAGTTTCGGCATCAGTTTGCATGCAAGCCTGCTCCCAGATCAGTGAGTGCCTCGTAGAACTTTGTCTACCCATCAGTTCACGGGTATCTCATCTGTCACAGAAACTCAAGGGCTGCAACACCTTTCTTCTCGAGTGAGGGGAACTAGACAGGAGGTTTGAGAGAGAAAAAAACTGGTTTGATTCGTCTAAATCCTACGATTCCATGTACAGTAGCTCATATGTCTCAGTGAAGGCAAATGAGTAACAGACTTCCCAATGAGTGTGTACTGCGCACGCGCTAAATATTTGGCGAAATACCCTCATCGGCTGGGGAACCTGTACAGTTTACCTTATTGAGTACAGATTATTCAGTTTTGTTCATTTATCATCATTATTATTATTATTTCCTAAGTAACGCGCGTTGAGCTATATAAAAAAATTATTATTAACATATCTACAGACGCATGTTAACTCATCCTCCGACACAACAAAACAGGACTGAAACACTTTGCCCCTTTGTTACTTTTTCTTTACAACAAAGCAGGGTTGATATGTTGCCTGGTTGACTGTTTAAGTGAGTGGTTGACAATAAACTTTACCTTCACGAAGTATGTTTAGAGAGGCTTTTATCTGTAAGATTGTTGTGGTTATAGCTTTTATTGCACTTCAGCAATAACAACAAGGAAAACAAAGGGACCTTGTACAAAAACTAAAATAGTTTCGGTTAGTAGTGTTTGAGTACAGAGACCACGAAGTACGTTGTACCCGAACAGACACGAGATATTTTGAAAGTTAACGGCAACAGTACAACTGTTTTGAGTAGCATAACTGCTTTGTATAACTGCTTTAGACTGGAAGTGTTGTCTTGGTGTTCATTACCATTATTTCAGTTGACTTTGGGCAGCAGATTTTGAAACCTTTATAATAAAAGTAAGCACTTTGAAGCAGCATGTCCATCACTGGACTCCCAAGTGTCGTCAGATGACACCCTGACCCTTTCACTCGAGGTCATGCTGAAACCAATATGATGAGTATAGCAATGAGAGCCACACACGTGTTGTGCATCTTGAAGAGACTGTGGTCCTGTATTTACTGTTTCAAAGTCTGGAGTTGAGGGAACACGGGAATGTTTCCCCTGGCATTTGACGATATCTCAGCCTCTGACTTCAGCTGTCACCGACAACCGACCGGCAGCAATGGAGGAAGATGGTGAGCATGTTGTCACTCTCATCGGTTTGATTATCACATCTTCGTCGACTCCCTGCTCCCTAGTGCCAAGACAGACAGCAGACCAAATCATCTTGCCTTCCGGTCTTCTTTTAAGGAAGAAATTTCGATGACAATGGTTCTTATCTCGCGAACACTGCGAAATGTCACCACGGGGTTGGCGGTGTACTGAGGATGGAGGGAATGTGAGGATTTTTTTGTGTGTGTGGAGGAGGTGGGGTATCTATGCCTGCAGGGGGATATACACGGGAAACGTCAGCAAGGGAGTTATGCGCCATGTGGGGAGGATTTCTGCCTGAGAGAAAATTATTGTCATATGCTCCTGCGTTTTTCTTATGGAGACACGTAAACAAACTCAAAGCGCTTCTCTGGATATCATATACAGTTTTATCACTCACTCTCCCCGGCAACACGAAACAGGTGCGCGGACAGAACAGACATACGAAGCAGACGAAACGCGCCCGCCGGTGCAAATGGAAAAAAAAGTCTTTCAGACATCTTATCCTAGTGTCCGTGTGCAGATGCTCAATGAACCCTATTCTTTTATTCTTCTTTACCATTCTTTTCCTTCATTGCTTAGAAACTAGAAATAATCTATGGGACACAAAATGATCTAGGGTTAATTAACCCCAAACATAATCAGTGTTAAAAGAACCAGTTACGTACCCGTAATGTATTAATTACAAGAAAAAAAATTCTCTTGGCTCTCCATGACAATGAAACTTGCGTGTTGAGGAGGAGCAAGGCCAGAAGTGACTTTCCACAGGACTGAAAGTCACAGTTTCGCAAACGGCAGAAAAATAAGTGCAGTTTGGATGCAGACGAGGCCGAGTCTACACAGCGACCGGCACTGTTTGACTCGCTCCCTCCCCAACTCAGAACACCAGTGTCGGGTGGAAGTAAATGTTGACCGAGTGCATAGAAAATAAACACCTTCTCACTGCACGACTTCTTGTGTAAGCGCAGTCCTATCTCCTTTTCATACATTAAGATGCCTGTAAATGGTGGCATCCTCAGATAAAATTTATGTATGGTCAAATTTATTGTTACGGAGGGTGTTTTATGGACTGGAACAGGAGTTAGTAGGAGATCGGACACTTGTTCATCTCAGTTCTTATTCTTTGTGACTGAGTGGTGTTCTCGTCGATTCATGGTGCGAATTCGCCAGGTAGAAATCTCGGAACGTGAGATTGACTAATGCGAATTAATAAGACTCAAAATAAACAAAACAAGAGGAAACAAGCAAAACAAAAATAGAAACAATATCCCACTCCAAGCAAAACTAGTGGTAAGTAAAATAAGCAGCCACCCAAAATAATAGCTAGCAAATAAAAACGGTTCGTATTCAATATTCATGGACTTGAAAAGGAAAAGGTGACGAAGTATAAGGAGGTCAGAATAATATGAATATATTTGTTTGTTTGCGACTTATCAGGGTGGGACGAGGCACAGCTCTCAATGGTCAAAGGGACATAAAGTCAACTTTTGTCAGGATTACTATGCTTTGAGGAGAGGAGACATCAGCTTGGTCGTTGCATTCGAAATGCCTTCCACCCCGAAAGATGTGGATGCTATAAATTTTCATTACTTCAAAAGAAAAAAAAAAACCAATCGTGGTTTTTTTTTCTTTCATCTTCTGTTTGAAGAAATGTGACCGAATGCCTAAAATTGAGGTACGATCTCCATTTGTGGATGATGGAGTGCAGCCGGTATAATTACAGGTCTGCCGATCGATTTAATTTGAAGAAGAAAGTAGAGAGTGCTTTCCCACCCGTAATGTCCACCCGTATCATAGCGTAAATTTCCGAGTACCCAGTGAAACAAGAATCATTGTGTGTGCTGCCAAACCGGGTGCATGCAGGGTACAACACGCATGGCCGTGTCCATATAAAACACACAACGGACAGCAGGTGTACAACAGCGTATCCTAGCAACATTTTGAACAGGTGTCAAGCTTATGCGATCCTTCTTTTTGTTTCCTTATTTCTTTTGTAAGCTAAAGCACTTCTTTTATATGTCGTCTAGGGAGTAAACGTTCTTCCAGGCTGCCACTATTTTTTTTTTAAGTTGTAGTTCATTACAAGATCATTTTCAATATTCTCGAAATCTGAGACATTGGCTCTTATTTGTTTGCGAGATACTTTGAATATCGTCATCATCCTGTAAGCAAGAGAAATAGAGTTCTAAACACGTGTTTAAAGAAATAGAAACTAAATTTTACTTCTTGAGAATCTAATTAAATTTAAAACATCCATTATCCAATGCCGACTTCTTGTAGTGGGCAGGTTCACACACACACACATATACCCCCAAGACGGGTCTTACACTCTAACAAACTGTTGACAAAACTGACTTTACAGGTTGAATGAAAACCCTTTAGGATGATATACCTGTCGTTCTCTCAACATCTTAGGGAAGCACCCAGCAAGACAACGCCAGTTTGGGGAACCAGACCCCCTGCTGCATAAAAAAGCCTGATAGTAAACTTGTTCTCTACATTGCCGCTTGGCCCAGCTAACCCTTCATGTGCCGATAACTCGCCAGCGGTCTTGCGGCTTGACATGTTTATTTTGCCCCTTGTTGGGCCATGTGGACAGTTAGTGGCCCTACTCTCACTCCTGTAGGCCAGCCAGCATGCAGGGTCTGCTCTAAACAGTAGTGGATGCACACGGCCCCCATGTTTACAATGGTCACTAGCTTGCCTCTTTGTTCAAGATAGAGAGAAAGAGAGAGGATGAGGATGAGGGGCTGTCTTTAAACATCATGGCTGAGGAAACGCTTCTTGTGTGGAGGTTGCGCGAGGAGGAAGTTGCGCAGCAGATGGTTTAGCGAGCAAGAGGAGGCTTGGTACCATACATCAACGGGCGGGCTTGTAAAAGGCAGCAATGGAGGACAGTCGTGATCCTCCTGAGTTTTTTCTTTGAGCGCTTGACACACACACACAGAACTAGAGAACAAGGGTTTCTACAGCCCCCCCCCAAAAAAAAACAAACAAAAACCAAAAACAACAACAACAAACAAACAAAATAACACCCAACAACAACAAAAAACTGACTGGAACAGAAAATCTAATTTAAATAACAGCAATAGTCATAATAATGGTCATAATTATATCAACAAACCAATTAGCTAGCAGGACGGAACACAGTACTACACAAAGGTACAAATCATGCGACTATTTCTGTGTCGGAAAAAAGGATAAACAAATGTAAACTAACAACTAGACATAAAGTAATACTAAACATATCAAAGCCACATGCTCGGATTTGATGATAACTTAGGGCAGAGATTTGTTTTGCTGCTGTTTTGCTTCCTAAGCAGACAGATAAGTACATGATCATCTGCGATATCATTCAGGCAGGAGGGAGCAGGCATCTTCAATACTTTTTTAGCTGTAGGTTTGGAAAAACTAAGAAAAGGAACCTAGATCCCCATTCCACACGAAAGCAGTTTGCAGTTGATAAACTTTTAAAACTAATATGTGCAGGATTATTCCTATTTTCTTTGAGCGCAGACTAGTGCAAGCAGACATAACACTCCCTCCTTCACCATCACCACCACCTTCTCCACCTTCTCCCTCCCCACCACCACTTTACATCATCTTTATCATCACCACCACCACTTTCTTCTCCCCTCCCTCCTTACCACCGCCACTGTCACCACCATTAAAACCAGCATCACAAATCTCTTCACCGACTTGGAGAAGGAAAGACCGAACATCCGGCGACGAAGCGTAAGACATGGTCTTCCCGCCGGCGACTTCTCCGCGGCCTTCTGATTGGGGACGGAGCCGGCGGAGAGAGTGGCACGGCCTGTCAAAGAAGAGGCCAGCTTGCATCACCCCCAGACAGTCGCCTCCTTCTGCCACTCATGCCGCAGTCAGGCCCGGACAGGCGCTTTCCGCCATCTCGCTTCTATTGCCTATCATAGCGCAGCAGAGAGGGCGCTGCCAGCCTCTTCATGGTGCAGATGCCGTGACAGAGGTATTTCTGGCACGCCGAGCACGCGCGCGCGAGCGGTCACGGGCGAAATAATTGTGCCAAAATGGCTGCGCTGGCGCGGAAGTATACAATGAATGGGCACGCACGCGCGTCGCCGGCCGGAGAAAAAAAAAAAAGATGGACAGAAAGCAAGGCTAGCCGGAAGCAGCAAAGCACGATGGGAGAGAGAGAGAAAGAGGGGCGAAAGAAGGGGAGAAAGGAAAAATGTCTCATTTGGCGTAGAGAAGACTCGCTGCATTTTGGCCGGCCAGCCAGCCAGCCACACGGAAAGCGCCCGGAGCCACCAAGCGAGAGAGCCTGCGTTTCGCGCGAAACAAATTGGAGAGCGACCGTGCATTTTTCGCAGTTCCGGAAATTGGTTGGTTCCTCCTGGTGTCAAACGAAAGCGGGCCTGGCACTGACCTCGCATCCATATTTTGATCGTTGCCTCCGACGTGATGAGGCTGTCATCAGACGTGTCTTCCGGTGCAAATCAGAAGCGGAAAACAGTTTTTGTAGCCGCGAAAAAAGAAACAAAAGTGCGGAAGAGTGTGGTTAAGTCTATTATCCATAGGTGTCGAGTGTCTGATACACACTGGGAATAATTCTTTCCTTTCTGACTTACAAGGAGGAAAGAGAAGACAGAATACAAAACAACTAAGAATGAATAAAAAGAAGATAGATATATGCTGCTGCTTTAATTGTTTTTGATTGTCGGACACATTTTCAACCAAACATCAACTCTTTCATTCGTAGCGAACAGTAACAGATAAGAAATACACAGATACGTATTCGTATTTGTCCTTACAAAGTAAAAGTCAGACAAGGAATACAGGATAATACCTATCTCTTATCTTTTTCTCTCTTTCTCGCGCGCTCACACGCATACGCACATGCACGTGGACGTACACACATGCGCTCACGCGGGTGCGCAGCATAGACTGACAGAGAAAAAAAAAAGGGGAGGAGTGAAGAGAGAAAGGGAGAGATTGACCAGCACTAGTCGTATGTCATCATATTTTTTTAAAACGCTTTACAAGTCCCGTCTTCTTCGTATTATAACTCCGTGCCCACTGTACGAGCTTAACCTGCCAACCTCAGCCCATCAGCATCCATTACAAAACTATTAATGAGAGCATGCCTTCTGCTCTCGCGTGCACGTCTGACGCACGTGCCACACTGTGTCATATTTACGTGGCATTAAGGAGAGCAGACATTATGAACAGCAGACATTATGAACAGCAGACATTATGAACAGCAGACATTATGAACTGCAGACATTATGAGCACCAAACTCTACAGACATACACTAACCTCGGACACTTCACAAAGTAAGATTATGGACAGAATGGAGGCGAAGTTTACAAAAAGTCGGTTGTCAGTTTAAAAAAACAAAACTGGACTCAATAGCCACACGTGTACAGCAAATAATTAGAGGAGATGAGCCCAGAGTTTTACCCTCACACATTCTGGCAATTCAGAGATTAAACAGTCGTCTGCTACAAATTCTGGTAAGTGTAGTCTTTTCTGACGATTAAACGATTTTCGGCTAATATCTCATTTACAAGGAGAATGTCCCTAATAATTAAATAGGGACCAAAATCTAGGCTGCTTCCTTCCGTTCTCGAGATACACCACCAGAACCATCATCATGTACACAAAGAGGTCAATAGCATAGACGTCAGGATTGTACATGATCACGTGGTCAAGGCTTCAGCCAGTGGGAGGGCTGGGAGCATATGTTCAGTCAGCATATTGTATACAGATGTGACATCAGCTTAGACCTCTTCCTGTGCATGATAATGTTTATATAATGATTTTAGTTTTACCTATAATTATATTGTGTCGCCGGCATTTTTTTTTTCTTCATGACTTTATTTTTTCTTTTAAAGCAGATGCTCTCTCCATAGCTTTCATCAATCTCTGAATCCATCCTCTATATCAGTGTACTACTTATAATTTTATTACAGCAGAAAAAAAAGTCAGCCACGTTCAACAGGAAAAAAAGTTCTCTAAAGGTGGAGGAAGGTCGAGGGAGTGTGGGTTTCCACCATTTTGTTTTTGTTGTATGCTTCTGTTTCTAGCAATATATATGCCACATCCCTCACCCTCCACCTTCCCCTAAGCCTAACGGCGGTCAACACGAAGTATGTCGGGTGGAAGCTCATTGTCCATTAACTGTGCTCCGCCAAAGGTTTTAGTTGCCACCCGTAAATCAGCTCGCAAGTACTGACGGTGCGTACAGCGCAAGTCGCTGACTTTAGGGCTACGCCTGTGGAAAGCTGATTTATGGATGGCTCGCCAATATTGCCTTTGTTGCACCTCATTCCCTACTGGTAATCCAGTCAAAGTCGCATTTTCCGCTCTGATGTTGGCACAAGGATTTATGGGTATAGTCACTGCTTTAAAGACCAACCCCAACGGTTCGCGTTTTGGTTTTTTTTGGTGCACATATTGATATATAGAGGTGATAAAAAAAAAAAACTCTCTAAATTTGGTGTCTAAAATCCATCCGTTAATTAACTTTAATGGCAAAAACAAACAAACAAACAAATCAACAACCTGTTTAATAACAGTATTTTGTTTCAAAACAAAGCGAAAAGCAAAAACAAAATATGAAAAACCAGAATTACATGATTTTATCTAGTTTTTTTCCCTCGCTTTTTGTTCTATTTCTTTTTTGTTTGTTTGTTATTTTGTTGGTTTGCTTGTTTTTCTTTCTTTCTTTCTTTCTTTCGTTTAAACACAGTTTTATAGTTTTATAGTTTATGCCCAAAGGAGTCGTTCATCGGAAAAGTCAAACTGTAGAAGAGTGAATTCATTGTGGAGTCAATGATGCAGGTAAACTGTATTATGCAACACAGAAAAAAAATAACATGAAAGGTCTAGTGACATTGGAAAATCTCTATAGCTACAGATGAAGAAAAAATGTTGTATAGTTTCGTCTTTATCTGAGAAAGAGGACGACAAGAAAAAAAAAAAGATTGATTGGATGGAGAGAGAGAGAATCGTTACAACACAATCAACAACGAAGCAATATAACTCTTCAGGTCAGAAAACAGAAGTGACAGGCGGGATAAATATTTATTCATGCACTTTCAACACACGAGCAAGGTTTTTGCAAGAGAACAAAGGCCTTACACTAAATCTCATTTGCTCAACAGTTTCCGAGAAAGAAGAGGCTGCGAGTGAGTGGGAGGAGGGCCCTGATGGTCTTGTCCAGTCTTTTGATCACCTCCTAACATTTCACAGACACGGAGGCCTCAAAGCTGAGCAGGTGTTCAGATCTTTGCTGGGTCCTCGTGCATTACACGTGCTGGCAAGCACCGGGTTTGTTTACTTGCTAAAACTAAATTACAGTTTTAAACATGGCCTCCATTGCAGTCGCTCCAAACAGCTTTTCGTTTGATTCTTGTTGCCTGACGCAGAAAACATCATCGAGCTGTGAAGAACCCTTGAAATAGCCAACTTCTTGTGGAAAGAAGACCGAACTTTTTTTTTTATTCATCTTCCAGTGGCGGAGTGAAGGAAATTGAAGTAGCTGTGACCTCTTGTATTGTCCTCCGCCTTCATAATGAATGTCTCTCTAGGATAAAACCTGTTTAACGAAAGAACCGTATTGTCTTTGTGAAGGACATGGATCGGCAAAAGCTTAACAACTTTCAATTTGTCTTTTCAATTTCCCCCGCCCGCAGGGTGAGCTGGGAAAGAAAAGATCTAGTTTTCCCCCTTCTCTGTCTCTCCGTCGCCTGCTAACAGGCCGTACAAAAATGCAGGACGGAAGGGAGGGGTGGGAGGAAGAAGAAGAGAGAAAAAAAGAGAAGTAAGCGAGTGAAAACGCTGTTTTCCTCCCGTCAATAATTAACAGCTCCGATTTAAAGATAACCCAGGCGGACTGAAGAGTTGTGCGCTCTGCCATTGGTGGATTTTTCTAATGATGACCGTGTGCTGGTGGCGGGCTCATTTAGGCCCCCGCGCCGCACGTGCTGTCTGGAGTAATTGCAAATTTTGCGGCCGGTGGGTCATTCACGCACTGGTCTGCCCTCTCCACTACCAGCATGAATGTGCATGCACGCGTGCGCAGGCTCTCTGCAAAATTCGCCGTCGCCCTGCCTTGCTGGGCGCACCCGTGTGTTAATACTCCTAGAGGGGTGGACGATGGACGGGTATTGTGGCTCCAACCCCTTCCAAAAAAACAAAGCTCTCCGATGGTAACCTCATCGTGCGTCTTCGCGCTGTTCTGGAGCCCAAGCCCTCGTCTTCTTCTATATGGTGAGGGAAGTATTCGAGGGTGAAATTTGTGGGTTCCATTGATTGTGTGCTCCCCTCTTGTCTGTGTTGACTTTAGTCTATTTCCCCTATCAACCACGTAAATTTGGTTAAAGGCTGCTTGTGCGTGTGCGTTCTTCCTGTGTTAGATTATTTTGTGAAGGGGGTAGGTGGGTGGGCCGCGGGTTGTTGGGGTTCAGGAGGTTAAGGAGCAGAAGGAGGTGGATGGAGGGTGCAATGAAAGTTGGCCAGATAATCAAGATTGAGCTAGAAGTTAACATCGCGGTTAGCCGCTGCCTTTATGGAAATGGCAGCAAAGTAGAAGCATGTCAAATAGATCGCCTCTATGCAAACAAGCAAACAAGGCTACGGGGCCTGGGACAATGGCGAGGCCAGTACGGACTGCTAATTGTTTCCATGGGCCGACATTGGCCAATGTCCAATCAAACACAACAGTAACTCTTTTGTTTCAAGATATCTCTGTCAGAATCATGGGTTTCATTGAGCGAGCCCGCCGCCAGTGAAAAATCATCCAGAAGATGCATGAAGTGTGGGTTCTTTGTCTGGAATGTCTCCGCTGTATTCAGAAATAACTTTGACATTCTAACTTTTGAATGGTTGACTAGCTGTAAAAATCTGCCACAAAATATTCAATTTGATAAAAACATAAAAGAGAAATATCGGTAGAAACTGCTAGAAACAATCTTAAGCGGTTTTCGATAAGAACATTGTTAAATAGACGACAAAGAATAAGCTTGTGTGACTTTTGTTTTGCAAGAAATCACAGAGAAAAATGTGTGAATGCTACTAAAAAAAGTTGACAAGAACTTACACATGTGTACAGATTATTACAATGAAAACGTTATTAAAAAAATATAGTTTAACCGAAAATAATTTTGGTAAAAACATACAGTAAAATGTATATAAACACTATTTCATAAAACGTGTGTCAACTTCATACTAGCATTTTATTTATTTATTTATTGGTCTATAACCAGGAGCTATAGCCTTCAATACAACTTTATAACATGTAGAACAACTCAGCAAATGCGAATATATTTACCTCATCCACCATTTTCCCATTTTTTTTTCTTTGGGTGGGGGGCAAGCAGACGTTTAATTGTCTTCTGATAAAAGACACAGGACTAAAAAAAGCAGAAGCATCTTTTTTATGTTGATAGAGAACCCCATAAAAAACATCAACTTTTGATAGGATGAGACAGACAACGACCATTTCATTGTTTTTTGCGAAACCGGGGGCGCGGCCATAATGTTGTCCTAGACGAACTTGTCCACCTCAGTGCCAAGCCCCACACTCTCGTGCAAATAATGTCCAGATTGCCGCCGCTTTGCCGCCACTGCCGCTGAGATTCTGCCGCATCAAATGAGTGCCCGATAATTCACGGTCAGCTTCAGACGCAGTCCATCATCCGGCGTCGCTCCGGCAGCTTCCCAGGCGCAATAACCAGGACAAACTAAAGAGCAGACAATTCTCTCTTCCCTCGACCCACAACCCCTATCCCGCCCACTTCCGGTCCATCTCCCACACTTGCATAAGGAATCCTGGAATAGCGAGGATTGGTGCTTGTCTACGCCGCTAATCACAAGGATGGGAACACGGTTTTAGCAATGGACGCGGACAAAGTATCGTATCTGGCAAGGAGTTGAGGTTTGGGCTTTCTGGGAGAGACGTATGCAAAACTGAATAGAATCGACCTGTTAAGTATTAAACATAAGCTTTAAGGAGTATTCTTTTTTTAAGTTCCTTGAGTTTTTGGTATTCCTTAAGTGCTGTGGGAGGAAATTCTAGGCTGTGGATCCAAATATTTTTAAAAAGTGCAAAAGTACTCGGCTTGGCTCTACTACTAAGATTGCGGGTTATGTAGTGTTCGGCTCCATGATCTGGATTAAATTGAAAACTTCACAAAATTTATTTCTATGTCAAGAACTCTTCGCGAACCAGAGGTATGGACTAAGGGTTAGTCGTGGAAGAACCTACGTGATATCCACTGACCTCCAAAGACTGCACCCAACTGAGACCAACGCTTAGTCTCTTGCGAAGTTTTCTGCTGTTAGTCTCGGCGAGCCTTAACAATGAATGTCACTAAACCGGAAATGTTGTACACACCTGCCTCGTTTTAGTAGTTAACTGGAAAAAAATCGTCTGCCAGAATTCTGTCCAGTAATACAAGTTCGTGATGGTGAAAACTAGGTGCACAAGAATGAGGCAGTCCAGCTTGCGATGAAATAACGGACAACAGGTTGGTCATAAAACAAGTGCCGCCGGCTGACAAGAATCCCGCACACAGAAGCGACACTCCCTCCCCACATATTCCTCCGCTCAGGGGCGGAGAACGGAAGGTAAAGGAAACCTCATGTCGCGAGGACTATACGCCGTGCGACACAGCAGCAGGGGATTAAACCTCGGGCCTCATCCGCAACAACGGCCGGTCCGCGGACCGACAGCAATATTTGGATCCCCTGCTACTCCCCTTCCCCCTCACACACCAGGTTATGGGTCCCCCTCCTCCTCTGACACCCAGGGTATGCGCTTCCCTCTTTTACCACCTCGGCTGCATTCGCGGTGTTCTTCATCTGTCGCACGGGGCCCGCCAGCACGTCGTGCAGCACAGCGGTCCCCCTGCTGCACGTGCAGCGCACAAAAAGGTAGGCGCTGATATCAGACACTGCCCTCGCTTCTCTCCCCTCGCTAGCTACAGTTCGCTCCCCTTTTCCGCAACATGGATGCTGGGGCCGGCTTGCATGTTGACACAAAAGCCTTGGGCCAGGCGCGAACAACCAGCTTGCGTGTCGGGGGGAGAAATGGTCCGGCTGACTCTCCTCACTGCAGCGAGAAGGATTAGGGTTCGAAAGCCAGGTGCTTACTGCCTTCAAAGAGAAGTTGGCAGGAAGAAGGAGCGGATAATTAGCTTGTGCGTTATTGGCTTTGTCGGCAAGAAGCTCGTGTTTGTTTTTATCTGTCCAACCTTGCAGCTATCTGGGAAAGATCTATGCACGTGTGAGGAGGTGCTTGCGAGAATATAATCGGATACATACTAATGGGATTCTTGCAAGCTTGATTACATCACATCACATCGAATCGAGGGAAGAATGCTGTTCTGAATATGAAACCAGTGAGCTGATAGCATTGAATTTCTCCCTACTACCTTCCCTCTCTCTCACACACATCCTCCTTAGGCTCATAACTGTGTTAAATGTTAAGCAGTGTCTTGAGAAAATTGGATTTTCAGAAATTTGAGTAAAAGGAGGAGCATTGCAGTTTCTAAAGCAAAGCATTATCGTTGCATTGAGCTCGTATGTTTATGCAGCATTTAATGGTACAAGATGTTTAGTTTTAGCAGATTCTATATTTTAAAACAATTTTTCATTCTGTCGCCGGAAAGTCGCATGTTCAACGGTGGGTGACCACATTGACATGTCCTGAGTTCTGGCATCCTCCATCTTTCTTCATGATCTTTGTAGGTTTCACATAAACCATTCAGTCAGTAAAACAGAGAATACCAGACTTCAGTCCTTAGATGCATATTTATTGTTTATTGATTATCGCCGAAGTATCAAAATCCTGGTCTTTGTGTCGCACGATTGTAGTTCAGCCACCAGAGGTAACAACGTTAATTAGGAAAGTTTACACGCGCTTACTCTGTATTTTTCTTGCCGAGGCCTTCTACAGGTATTGTTTGTCTTAGGGATAATGTTTCAGTTTGTCTTGGCGAGGGACAGCGGACACATAAATGGCTGACGGACAGGTGAGCATAATTAATGACTCCTTGTTGTGTGACCGAGATACTAGCACACGAGATGCTGTCTTTAATGAGTAACTTCTACTCAAAATGATTTTCTGTCCAAAAAAATACATCCCCCGACTCCCCCAAAATCTGAATTTTCGCAGGTGAAGTCTTTCAGCAGGCTAACCACACTTGTAACAACTAGCCCTCGTGCCAGACCAGCCTTCACTGTGCCCCTTCTTCTCGAAACTTGCTCGCGTCATAAACGTTTTGGTCCTCCTCCGACAAAAGACAAAAAGTTTTGCCCAGGGAGATGTTTGACAAAATGTTTGCCCAGGGAGATGTTTGTGCGAACAGAAGAGCGCTACTTGCTTGCTTACTTGCTGCTGCTTCTTATATCAAAGTCCAAAACCATCTCAAGGTTGAGGAGGGGGTGAATGGGTGAGAGTAACCCGCTGAGCGGGTCAATGCACATCATGTCACACTCCTGTGGTTTTCTGACAACTCCTCCCCTGCGTTGCTGTTCCTCCGCGAGTCAGTTCAAATCCTGTCATTTTTTTCCAAAATCTCCCCAGCACGGCCTCTGTTTAATTTGACTCCTCTTTTAAACTCCTTCACTTTTTGTACATCTTTTTTTATATTTTTTTGAAAGTCATTGCGATAAAGTAGCCTATTTCAGATTAAGCCATTGTACCTCAAGTTTCTAACCCCCCGTTCTGAACAGTCTAATAGAGACAACCCTGAATGGGGATTTAGGAGGAAAGGAAGTTATTTTACACGAGGACCCTTTTATGAAACACACACTCCACCATCTCTTATCGTCAAGAGACGATGTTTGTTTTGACAAAACAGCAGCGGCGAGGGGTTTCAAAGAAGACAATAGGAAAAACATACCCTTCAGTCCTACCCGCAAGGAAACTAGGAATGAAAAAGGAGACACACTTGTGAGGATGGGTGAGGGCACCACCAACCTCCCCTCCTTCAGCTTCAAAGCAGTTTTATGTTTAGCGGTGGAGCGTTTGTCCCAAAGGGCAGTAATTTGTGGCAATGTGCAAGAATTGTCAGATGCAGAAGATGATCCGGAGCAGCAAGGTCCAGCAGCATCGGTCTACGGAAAGACTATTTTATGTCGACCCACAACATCCCCATGGAGCTTGAGAGACGAAGCTAACAATTATGCATTACACTCCAACAATGCAATCTCACGAGCATAAACACACACACACACACACAGATTTTAGTATCTCCAAGAATAAAAGCGCGTGCTCACTTCAAAATATGTAAAATTGTCGAAAACATTTTCTTTTTATTTAATCATCAGCAGGAAACGACAAAAACATCTAAGAAGTGTGGGTTCTTCGGTACATGGCTGGATATCAACCGCATAAAAACAAGTTCAGGGTTTTCTGCACAACTGTAGAAGCCCTGTAACCAAGTTCCTGGCAGCGTACCGTCCCTTTTAATCACAACCGGTCAGACATCATCGGAGGATCGCAAGCAGTCCTTCCTCACAGAAAGCCACAAACGAAAGTCGGGGCTGACGAGGCTAGCGGTGTCTCAGCGTGGAGCCTTATTACCAGCTGGTGAATACAGGCAGGGCAGGAGAGCCGTGAAAATAGGGGCTAATCACGCCGTTAATAACAGCCCTGCGCTGGGCCACCGGCCAAAGCGGGATAACCCTCAGCGGCAGATAATCGCTGTGTGATAAGGAGCGGCTTGTCAGGAGTTGAGGGACGCCACGAGATGGCGGGACTCGCGTCCTGTCACAAGATGTTCACTCTGCCTCGGCGCTTGCATGCTCCGTGCTCGGCCGGTCGTGAACACTGTCGGCAGAAGAGCCGCAGGTATGTCTGGGGGGACACTGGGGGGACACTGTTGCTCGTCAGGCCGATAGGTGGCAGTCTGGCAGACAGCACTGACGTGGCACGATGCTTGGCAAATAGTTTTGGTTGCACAGTTTTACAAGCAGGAAGTCATGTGTGATACTTTTACTTCTCTCACACTTTGTTTATAAGCCATGCTGAAAGACATATTACTCTGTTTGCATGTCATTAGTTTTTCTTGTACTTACTCCTAATGTAATATCATCATCGTCCTATCGATCTTTTCAATTCATTAACTTGACTCTAGATGGAATACAAGATGCCATTTTGATAACTTATTAATTAAAGTCTGACTGGTGCATGCATGTGACAGATTGTGATTAGTATTATCAGTATGGCTGGAGTATGATTCAGGCGTTGAGTATATGCAAATTGAAAGTAAGAAAGTGTGGGTGTACCACACTGAGTATTTATCCCTGATAATTCCATAGTGAGTACAGATTTTACCGGCGCAATAAAGGGTTTTGTCACATTTTCTGTTTTCAGTCTCCTTGCCACAATGACTGTCATACAAGTACCACTCACCCCAGGAAACAGTTCTCGCGTGCGAGGGTTCAGTGACGTCACAACACAACAACATGGCGGCCTATTTGAACAGCCTCAGGCCTTTGATACAGACATGATTATAAGTAAACAACTGTTTTTGCAACAGGAAATTTTGATCATTAACCCTGATTGAAGACGTCATTAAATATGTATATCACTCAAGTCCAACATACCATCAGCCTTGCCTTTCCCTTTAACACAGGTGTGAGCAGTTACTCTTGTCTACTTGAGAGTGCAAACTATCGAACTGAGACAAATTGAAGAACTTAAAAAAAGGAAGAAGGGGAAGGGGGCAAGACGAAAGCAAACATCGCGGAGGGTGAGAGGGAAAATTGTAGGCGGGAATGAAAATTTAACAAAAAATCGGCGCAACTGAAAGACCACTGCGGCTGCAATAAAAGGAAAAATTGCAAAATCTTCGCAACGATACACAAACAGCAAAGAAGAGAGTAGATAATGGACACATTTGGTTACAAGAGATTACTTAGCTACAAAAACTAGCCATGGAAGTGTGAGTGGGGTGAACATACATGGTGTGTAGAGGGGGTGGGCAAACTAAAGGGTCAGGTGAGGTCATAATGAGCAGTGCTGCCATCTATCGATATCAAAAGGAGATACAAACAAGAAAATCTTCCACCTCAGCTGCAAACCGCGGCGCCCTTTGTACCTGTATTAGCTCGTCATTAGCATTCCAGTGACTACCCGGATGGAATAACATGTTTTGATAGATCCACGTGTTTCGCATACACATTGTGTCTCAGCTATTCCAGCAATGCATCGGGTTTCTTTTCTTGTCAAGATGTTCGTCAGACGTCCAGAGACCAGCCAGTGTGTGTGGACATAATGAGACAGGACACCATGCATGACACATAGGTAAGGGGTGGGTGGGTCTGGAGAATGAGGTGGTGACGACGATGATGATGAGAGGGAGGTGGGTCTGCGGGAGGGACGGTGATGTTGACAACGATAGTAATGATTATGATGACGGAAAAGAATATAGATGAAAATTTGCGCCGAGGACGCTCACCTCATCCCTTAAAGCCCTAGAACAGCAATTTTAAAACGTTCCTAACTAAAATAAAATAAAGCTATTTAAGCCAGATTTCCGTTCCCATCAGCTCATCTTCATCTCAAAATGGCGGCCTCTATGGAAGAACGCCAAAAGGAAAACGTTTGTACTCAGCGGAAACAGGACTGAATGGGATGTTTGCTCGTCAACTTTAAGATTACCAAGTAAAATTTCATGCACAGCTGACATGGCGAGAATAGTGGGATATGACTCTTCCGATTTTCCAAAACGAGGCTGCATTGGCCTGATGGTTACCGGGAAGAATGGCTGTGAGCTCTTGGCAAAGAAAATTCAATCATTGCCCCCTGCTGTGTGTCGGTGTGTAATGTGGTGACAGATATGTATGGCGGCTAAAATACCGTTTTCTTCGTTTGCAAGTAAAAAAAAAAAAAAACCCAAAAGTTTTGAAAGTTTCAAAACATGGAGTATACTTGTATATAGCGATATACTTGTTGAGTGTATGTTTGCTGTTGAAAAACTGTTCCCAATTTATGAATAAGTAAAATAAAATACATAAAAATATAGTCGACCAACTTGACAAGAAGTAAAGTTTAGATCAAGTGACAAATTATTTCTGCATATAATGGTTCAATGATATTGTTGTAACATACAATTGTGAAGCTCTATGCGTGCCAGCCTTTGTTTAAAATTACCGTGTATTGTATGTCTTTCTATATAGCTTTCAAATATAGCAATCAAATCGTATCCAATTACAGTTCTTGTTAAGACTGTTCCTTCACCAGGAGTCATCGCAACTTCTTCAGTAATTGTGGCGATGTACCATTTGTTGAAGCTCAACCCACTGAAAGAACTCGCCGTTGTTTGTTATGGAGTCTTATGTTTGCTTGTAAACACCTTGAGTTCTTTCTCGAATTCGAGTGTAAAAGCGACGGCAAAACTGTTAAAGTTGTTTTGGCGGCTTACAACAGCTCCGAGCTGTTTTCAAGTTAGAAGAAAAAACTTTTTTAAGACGTTGCTAAAACGCTCGTGCAACGCATCTAAATGGCTTAAGAGGGATTTTTGAAAAATTTAGAAAAGTTTTAAGTTTCTGAAACATGTGTGCAACTGGCCCCTGGCTTTCAATTAGCGCGCAACAGTGTTTCAGTTCTTGGCAGACAAGACCTGCCATGGGATGATAACGCGTGACCGAGTTAACTGCCCTTGCTCCTCATCTCATCAAGTCCAGCAGCTAAGTGTCTGTCATCGGCCAACGCTCGCCTGTCGTCGGAGTGGTGTGGGCAGTGCTCTCAGTGTTGACGGACAATCACCGGTCATCGTACAGACGCTGACAGCGCGGCTCTAATGTTCGATTGTTTGCAGACCATTGACCACGAGTGTCCAGCCTCACACGAGAAGTGGTCCACATTAGTTAGGCTACTTTGCTACCTTTTCACCAACGTGTTACCTGAGATGTGCAGAGTTCAAAGAGGGTTAATATTCCCGCTGTCCTGCTGTCTTCGTTAAACTTTTGTTATTTCTTTCTGGTCTGCTCACTTGACGCTGACGGTTGAGGTGCCAGAAGCAAAGGAGTAATTGACTGTCCACCTCTTACCTGTCTTTGTAGGTCTGTCCACGTTTTTACACTAACAACCCCAGCAGGCAGCCAGGGACACTTGACTAAAAGACTGTTGTAGGCTGATAGCCATTGGTGTCATCCTCCGGTCTCTATTGCAGGAAGGTTTTGTTGCCCCGGATGTAAATGACCTTAGTCAGCCCTCTCTGGAACCATCGAGCCACTCGCTCCCAGATGGTAGCATCGTCTGAGGAGAAGACATGGCAGCTATGTTCCCCCACCGAAGGACACCCTTCCGTGTTCTTTTAGTATTCATTTCAGTTTTCTTTCCTTTTCGCTTGTCATAGTCGTGGCACTCAATGAAGTAGATGTTACCTGTTTTTTCCAGGTTGTCAGTCTTGTCTTTGAGTGCTAATATTCTGCTGCGGATGCTGCTGTACAGCCTAACATAAACAGTAGCCTCGTTCTTCCTGATCTTACAGGAGATGGTTTCTGTGACACCTTTCACGATACCTCGCATGCACTGGTGACAGCACCCACGCCGCGGCTGGTGAAAATGTTCTCTGTGAATGAAGATGGTGGGAGCGGATCCACCTCCCGGGTACCAGCTGCGCCCACTGGGATAGCCCGAAATGCTGAACATTTTCGCCAGCGCTCCCCCAAGAGCTGCATTCGATCAGAGATGGTCTTTGCTCGATGAAGAAGAGTATGGATCACCCCCAGGTTGTGTAGGAGAGTTGATGACTATCAAATTGGAGGCAACGATCTCGAACTACTAACTACTAATCTTGCACAAATTGTTTTTTTTTTTTTGGCTCGTCTTGAGAGAAAGCTACATTTTCAAAGTTCCTCCGCCTAAGGACAGCTTTCAGACTTTGCACTAAATAGTTCCTTTCAACATCTTTCGGTATTAAACGTTTTGTCTTGTATTTCGGCGTACTGACATTGAGATGCAATGAGAGTGTGGGATTGAACAAATGGAAGAAAATGAAAACTTTATGAAATAGCTCGCCTCCCATTTTTGTGCGTCAAATAATAAAAACAATTATTCACATTCATCAATCTTTTAGCCTCTCGTTCCTTCCACACATAGAATTTTATCTCCCGTATTCATTCGGCCTGTTCTTATCGTCGCTAAATTCCGTTCTCGCAAGGCCTGCCCCGTTGTAAAGGTAAGAAATTAACAGACCATGATAGCTGAAGCCTAGGAGAGCACCTTTCCAAGGTAAAACAATTTTTCACTCCCTTGGCTCGCGGGCGTAGGTGCCGCAGGCCTACAATAACTATGTGAAGCCTGCTTTCTGTCCCGCTTCAACTGTCTACCTTGAATTCTCTTGCCATTACCTGTCCACGAAGGGGTAAGAAACAGTTGGTCGAGAGAAGAGGAAGAGGTACTGACATAGCACAAACAGTTAATTATCTGGTAATTATGTCCAGGAAAGCGTCTTCACTACCCGTACATCCCGTTGTGTTCAGGAGCTGTCATGAGACAAGAGCTGTCTCTTCGTGTTTGCCTTCTTAGACTTAATCAGGCAACAAAAGGATTTGTCCACAACCCTACCCCTACTATCACAGGAGCAAGTATACTCTCAACCCCGAGTAGGCACTCCCCTTAACGCCCTTTGGGCTCCGCAGGAGCAAATCTTGTTTGCCAGCATTAGTGTCTTCGAACATTCGGCAGCCGCGTCCCTTTCAGCAGGAGGATGCCAGAGAGGAGGTAAGCGCCATATCACCCGAATCCGACACCAAGCAGGTTTTTTTGTCCGCCGTAGCCATGGGGGTCTCGAGACTCGCAGCCTCATTAGCGCTGGGTCTACAGCCAGCACAGCTAAGAGTCTCAGCGCAGAGTTACGCGCAACGCCACGACGCCGGGATTGAAATCTGATGCCCACCGTAATGTTTTGCTCATTCGTGCCCCTGGACTTAGGACAGTTAAAACGCATCGGCAAACTATGGCATAGTCAGGTTACGTTTTCACACTCAGCTCCAGCAGGGGCACGCAGTTGTCTCGATTCGCCGCAAAATTAAAAATAAAAAACAAAAAAACAGAATGCAGCTCTCATGAGCATCAAAGCTTCAGCGATCTTGCCAGCTTAAGTTGCAGTGCTCGAGATCATTTGAAAAGTGAGTGAAGTACACGATGTTTGTGCATCTACTGTACAAAGACTAATTCGATTACAATCACAATTTCTGTTATATTAAATAACTAGCTGGCTGCACCAAGTTTTAAAAGTCATCTTACTCTTCCAAAATAGCATTTAAATCTGTGCTCGAGAGCGAAAGGAGTTCAGCCACAGTGGTAGGTAGTCAGCCGTGAGACATCCAAGTATGTCAGTCACGGAAAGTGTCGCCAAGGTTGATCTTCTCTAGTGCACATCGAGAGGTGAGCTAATGTCTTCGCAAAGTCAGTGTGACAATACAGCCGGGTA